>NW_024080805.1:0-119260 GCF_003009895.1 Hyaena hyaena
AATAAACTATTTGTAAAAAAAAAAAAAAAAAAAAAGAAAATGCACATTAAATGTTTGCAAAACAAGTGAATGAATGAATGAATGAATTCAACCTAGCTTGGTGTTTTTCATCAATATGCATTTTGGGATTCATTCAAAAACCAAAAGATTGTAAAGAATAAAAATTTTTAACTTTCAAAACTAAGACTTCTGAGTATAACTTACAAATATACTGGTTCTGACTTTAGTTGGATATCTTAAAATACCATGAAGGAAAAAAATTGTTTTCTAAATATAACTGTATGACTTCACATTAAAATAAAACCCACAATGTCAAGTGCTTGGGTGAACAAACATTAATACATTATGGTAGATGAAAAAAGAAACACATTGCCTTGTGGTATCCATTCTTGATGATCTGCACTAATAATATGGAAATGGATTGTAAATAATCCAAAATAAAGGATAATTTAAAATTCCTTTATAATTGTTTTTGAAGTATTTTCACATATTCATATTGTGATTAGATAAACAAAAACACAGACTGTCTGGCCAAGGGGTAGATATTAATAAATTATCAACACTTGTTTAATTTCAGGAAACAAACTGGTTCTTAATCTTGGATTACATTTATAAGGGGAAGATGTCCTAAATCAAAAACTGAAAACTTTCAAAGGATAAAAATATGTTTTAGTTTAATCCAGTTGAGATATTTGCAAATTGCCTTATCATTTCTTGAGATAATAATAAAGTCTAGAACTAGTGAGAGGCATAGTGGTATAAAGGAGCAGAAAAACTAAAAGCCTGCAACTATAAGTTTGGAAATCTAGCTTCCTTTCCTTTACATTTTCCCATGTCCTCTAGAAAGAACATTATAAAAATAACTACCCCTTACTGAACTAGATACTTTCTATACATTATTTCTAATTTTCAGTAACCTAGAGTACATATTAATGTCATCATTTTATACCTACATACATCGAGACTATAAAAGACTGAATGACTTGTACAAGGTCACAAAGCTAGCAGCAGTAAAATTACCTCTAAAGTTTTGACCTATGTATTAAGTAGCTTTCTGATCTAAAGAAGAAAATTCAGAAAAAAACTGGGAAATCTTTTCTGTGACCAGAAACAAAAGAGCCAGTAAAATGAAGACAGCATTACCTTAATTTACACAAAGAAGCAACAAAGTTGCTTTGGGAAAAAATATTCAGAATTCTGACTACTGATAAATGCTGGAATTCTATTTTGTAATGTCTAGCAGTAGTCAATAACTTTTAGATGGAATATGTACAGTAATTAAAAACTACTTTTACTAATATAATACATATGTACCTCACAGGTTTATCACTAAGGGAGGTAGTTATTGCACAGGAGTTAAGGGCATAGGTCATGGAGAATGACAAGACCAGATAAAATTCTAACTTCGCAGTAATACAGCTGGAGCAAGTTACTTAGCCTTCCTAAGTCTCATTTGCTTTATTGATAAAAATGAGGTTATTAATATCTGACTCACAGAGTTATTATTGTAATGAATAAATGAGATAATGTGTAAAAAGCATTCTACATAGTATACAGTATACAGTAAGTGCCCAATACATGTTATGGTAATATATTTTGGAGAATTCTCTGTTTTATTGAGATATATTAAACAAAAACTAAACTTTTTTATTGGCTGTGGGGTTATAACACAAAGTGGAAGGTGATCTATTTATATTTCATTCAGAGAGCACGCCTTTTCGGTGTCAGAATGTTTTACCAACAGACTTTCAAACAAAATCCAGATTTTACAAGAGAAAAAGAGAGACTTCAGTCCTTTGAAATTGTAATGGGGAAGCACATTTAAAATGTAGGGCAGAATACAACATTGTTATGTTTTTGCTACAGGAAATGTTTCTCAAGACAAGAGTCAATTTTATCATTTACCACTGAGGGGAGCTGTAACCTAGGAAAAGGTTTATACAGAGTCCCAAGGCTATTTTTAAACTTTCTCACACCTCACAGTATTCATTTAATAAACTCTGTTTATGCCTGCTATTAAAACAGGCTTATGTACCTTTCAGTGGGTTAGATAATATAGTAAGTTTTTCAGAAATTTGGAAATGGTATGGCTCTATCTTAAGAGTAATTATGTAATTAACACTTTTCTAAACAATTACTGTTTTTACCATCAATTACAACTCAAATTTGATTGGCTAACTCTTTCACACATCAAGTTAATAAAGCGACATCAGATCTATAATTGAGTCATGACTATTGAAAACTTAAAGACCATCCATGAGGGAGAAGCTCTTATATGAGAGCGAAAGCTAGCTTTGTAAGCTGTAACCAGTTTTAAGAAGTCTCAGTTTGTTTGATTTAAAAACTTCAGTGACTACTCCAAGCACAATGTTCAGATCTAACCTACAGAAAGGACAGAATTGTTAACATGTATGAACCTTTAACACAATTACACTGGCCTGATATCCAGCCATCAGAACTCTCCCTCCATGTTTGGACCTGATCTTCCCAAGCTTCCCAGCTCTCCTGGGACTAAAATGGTGCCAGCTACTGCTGGAAAAAGTATAGTATTCCTTTTATCACTGAGATATACAACAAAGTTAGGTGATACACTGACTCTGGAAGGAAGAATATGCTGCAAGCAAGGCATGCTATAAATCTGTAATAAATATATTTTAGAACTTTAATGGTGATTATGATGATGACAATGATAAAAGCTAATATTCACTGAAATTATTTAATATTCACAACAACCCTATAGGTTTGTAGCTGAAAAGTTAAGAAATTTCCCACAATCACACAGCTTCTAAGTAGAAGAGCCAAGTGAGGGCTTAAAATTACATCTGACTCTAGAACCCTCGTTCTTAATTCACTGTATTTTCATTGCCTACTTTCCCAAATCTTCATTTGAAAATATTTACTGAACACCTATTATATGTCTGCTAGTCGTATGGGATTCCACAGTCTATATATTAATTGAAGATGATTATTAAAGCACCAGTCTAAAATTCCTCAACCCAGGGGCGCCTGGGTGGCTTAGTCGGTTAAGCGTCCGACTTTCGCTTAGGTCATGATCTCGCGGTTCGTGGGTTCGGGCCCCGCGTCGGGCTCTGTGCTGACTGCCAGCTCAGAGCCTGAAGCCTGTTTCAGTCTGTGACTCCCTCTCTCTCTGACCCTCCCCTGCTCATGCTGTCTCTCTCTCCTGGAAATAAATAAAACATTAAAAAAAAAAAAAATTCCTCAACCCAAAGAGCTAAAGCACGTACTTTATTTTTAAAGATGTCAAAGGGCATTCGTGATTTTGTTCAACAAAGGTTTAAATAAGCATTTGCTATGTGAGAAGCACTATGCTAGATGCTGAACAGATAAAAAGATGAATAAGACCCTTATGCCCCAAACCTAACACAAAGTATACTCATAATTTGGTAGAGTATTTTTACTTTTATAATTGTAACAATTCTGCTACTGACAATAATTTCATTAAAGAAATTCTAAAAGCTATAAACCACTATTTAATTTCCTAAAAGTGACATTTCTTCTACCACCAAAATGCTAGTGTACTTTAACAACATATACAGTCAACAAGGGGAAAGGTGATAAAATTTGCCATTAGCTTACATTTTCTATGACAAATGTCCACTCTTTATCTTCAAATTCCTCTGCATGAGGATCCTATAACAAAAGCAAAATATAAAGTTGAAATAGATTTCATTAAACCATTCAATCCAATCAAAAATATACAAATGGCCTTGCTTTTACCTTTTACCAACTTAAAAAAAATTTTTTTTTACAAATAGTTTATTGTCAAGTTGATTTCCATATAACACCTATTGCTCATCCCCACAAGTGCGCCCCCTTTTACCAACTTTTAAAAAGGGAGAAGCAAAATAGTCTACTCTTAGAAACTTCCATTAATTTCTCTACATCTAAATTATTTTATATTGAAAAATTCTCTATTTGATTTATGTTGATGCATGTAATTATCTTCCATCATTGCACCGATGAAAAAAGAAACCTGATCAGAGAGACTGATAATTTAATCAACTATTAAGAAGCGCTTTATTAAGATATAAAATGCTTGGGGTGCCTGGGTGTTTCAGTGGGTTAAGTGCTGGACTCTTGATTTCAGCTCAGGTCATGATCTCAAGGGTTAGTGGGATAGAGCCCGATGCTGATGGGGTGGAGCCTGTTTGGGATTCTATCTTCCTCTCTCTCCCCTCCTCCCTGCTCGCCTGCATTATCTCCCTCCCAAAATAAATAAATAAACTTAAAAAAAGATATAAAGTGCTCAAATAAAAGCCCTCCCCCTGTTTTCATACTCGTATGTTTTAAACTAAAAGTATCATTTGAAACAAGGTTTTCTTTTGAAAAGGTTATGTAAACATCTGGAATTTTAAAGCACAACGAGAGACTTCATAATCTACACAAAATGGCACATCAGCATGGCTAGTGATAGCTTCCTCACTCCTCTCCTCCCATTAACCCTGAAAATGCCTCAGAAACCTGAGAACGGTAATGTAGCCTCCAACCAAATGCAACTTTAAAAAAAAAAAAGGTACACTTTTGCAAGTATTTGTTTGACAAATACTTACTGGGTACTTATTATATAAGAAATTGTAGATATGTAATATGGACTCAAGCACTGTTGTCCTTACCTCTGAAGACAAACACAACTAATCTAAGTAAATATGGTGAAAGAAATATTTAGTTTCACCAGAGATTAGAAAACAACACATACTTACAGGAATGAATAGAAGGAAAGCTTTATGAGAAAGAAAGCATCTATGCTAGGTGAGATAGTAGATTTCCACAGATATTTGACTAAGTAAAGGCAAAAGCAACAGGGTTAGGACATAAAAGGAAAGTAGTGGGGTCACATCATATGTGCATTTGCTTATTCAGATACAACTCCACATATTAGAGAAGGCAGAGGGATGGAGGTATTGAGGAAAAGAGAATATTTAATAAATACAGCAGGCTTTGGGCTCAACATTCCACTCTGAGAATGAGGGAGTACACATAGATGGAAAATGGGCTCTGCAATTCCTTTAATGGGGTTAAAGTCCCACATGCTTCTCAGAGGGAAGCATCTTATTCATGATTGATTCCACCTTAGTCTATCAATAATCTTTTGCTTTTACTGCCACAGCTGAGTTTTGGTTGTTATCATTTTGTGCCTAAGCTATTTCAAGATAAAAGTGACTACAACATTCAGTCTCTCTGCCCACCAATCAATCTTATACACAATTATTCTCCCAAACCACAGTTCTGATTGTGTTGGTACCAACTCATATTTATTTAATGATTACTCTCACCACCTATGGGATAAATTCCAAACTCCTCAGTTAGTTCTTATTTCTGTTTACTGATTTTTCACTTTAAAGCACAGTGGCTGGCTAATTCTGAGCTGTATTGAGGCAATCAGTTCTATGAGTAAATTCCCACAAATGGGAATTTGTCAAAAAATTAATCTGTCAAAAAGGAGTTTCTTTGGTGGTGCTGGGCGGGGGGAGATAGGAAAGGCTAGACAGAAAGACAGGTAGAAAATTCTACCTGATATTTGTTTCTTCAGCTTGGCCCTGCCCACAAACTAGGTTTGTGGAGAGAGAATACTGTAAATACAGGTTGAAGGAACTTTTCCGTGAGTGATTTAGGTCATAAATAGTGCTACTGAAGAGATCAAGTAATAAAGTATACCACAATGCTGAGCAAAGACACATCTTCCCACCCTTGCTGCCTGGCCTTCTCCCCCATTTTGTTGAGGAATGCAGCAGAGTCCCAGCACAGCCAATATAATTAACGACAATAAATACTGACTAAGCATCCACTCAGCCGTAGTTATTGTGCTAAGTGTTTTCATCATCACAGAAACTTATGAAATAGGTAGTATTTTTATTTCCATTTAAAAGAACAGAAAACTGAAACCTCAAAGATGTCCCACCCCACAGTGAATAAGTGTTAAAACTATGTTACAATCCAGGTCTGTCTGACTTTTAGTTATGTTGTAGGTTCAGTTTTACTACTTTGCCCTCGGACTTAGAAAAGTACCAGGCACAGAGTAGGCTCTCAAGAATATTTGAGGAATGAATTAATGACTATATCTTATAATTTGACAAATCTTGTACACTGCCTTATATAAGACATTTATTAATTCTCCAAGGAGACGAGACATTTTTTTAATGTTTATTTATTTTTGGGAGAGAGAGAGAGAGAGAGAAAGCACAGGGGAGGGGCAGAGAGAAACAGGGAAAGAGGATCTGAAGTGGGCTCTATGCTGACAGCAGACTGCCTGATGCAGGGCTCAAACTCATGAGCTGTGAGATCATGACCTGAGCTGAAGTCAGACACTTAAACCGACTGAGTCCCCCAGGCACCCCAGATGAAACATGTTTTAAAAACACAGGCAACATATTACTCCTAAATGAATAGTTTCAGTGGGACCAAAGGACACATCTGATAGGTCAAAGTCGGTAAAAAGACATGAAAGAGCAAAAGTAATGTTCATTTTCAAGCCATTTTTAAATGGCGTATCTATACAATTAACTATTTATATTATTGATCAGACAAAAGCATTTGTAATGAAAATTGCTCCTAGCTTGAATCAATTAAGTCTTCTCTGTATCTACTTTCTACCCTCCAGAGTCTCCCGTACCGCTATAGTGAAGAGAAAAATTGAAAATGGTTTAAAGAACCATTTTTCTTTTCAAAACCCTAAAAGGCTTTTTTTTTCATTTACGAGAAACAAGTATTTTCAATCTAATTCAAATTTCAAAAACAAACATGCAGGCTAAAAAAATTAGTATCTGGTCAAGTCACAGGAAAATGAAATATACAACTTTTTTTGTCTATGAGCACACAGGACAAAAAGGGTTCAGAGCACTACCTTCCTACTTGCAAATTTCAAGATTAAATGAATTGTGAGACTTTAATAAAAGTAAAAGAGAGGAAATACGAAAAAGTTTTCCACTTGAATGTTAATGCTGTTCAGAAACAAGATCCGAAAATTACACTGAAGGAATAAAAAGCTGTTTTATCTTTCTGCCCTTCTGTTAGAATTCCAGGGAGTGGAGGAGTTGGGGAGATAGAAGCTTCCACAGAAAATATTGTCTTAATATTTAAAATGTTCGCAAGGTTGCCTCAATAATACAATTAACCAGAAATGTTTACTACAACAAACTGGGGAGAAAGGGGTATTGGGTTTTCTTCCTACAGACTAAAACTCGAAGTCATAAAAGTTCAGTGATAAGGATATGCTGAACCTTCTCATCAGTACTTGAAAACAACACTTATCTCTTAATCCTCCAAGTACCACATTTCAACAGCCACTTTCAACTCAGAATCACTCAGCTAGTACATATCCTTTTCCCAAACATATGGCTGCCAACTATTTATCAGCCCTATTCTAGCCCCTTACTCTCTATCATTTTTTTCAAGTTGTAAAACTATACCCATCATTTTCTTTCCCGATGTAAACAGCAAATCAAATAAAAATATTCAAGAAATTACTTAAAAGTCTTCCTCAAGCATGTCAGTGATCTTGCTGTTGTAATCTATATTCATGGCAGTTTTGTTTTTTTTTTTTAATCACAGACTAGGACATAATATGTGGAGGAAAGAAGAGAGCTAAATCAGTGTGACTTAGCAAGCCACTTTCTTCTTTAGTCTCATTTTCCTTATCAGTACAACAGGAATAATTATACAACTATGGGTTGCTGTGAGAGAATTAAAGGAAATGTTCCAAAGGTCTTACTCCTACCTACCAAGCTTACTGTATCATCCCAGTAAGAGATATATAGGTAAAGGAAGTTTAATAGCCTTTTAGTACAGCTGATTAAAGGGGTGTCAGACAGTCCTGAACCTCCTTAAAAAAAGGTAGACTAGCTACTATCTTACCCCTTACTTCTCTCTGGGCAAATTAAGTATGGTGTGTATGTATGACAAGCATTAGTGAGCAATGTTATAATGTCAGTAACAGTAATATCAAAACTATAAAACATGTAAAGTGTTAAGAATATTTCATAAAACAGAATATCTATGATAGAGCATTTAAAAGTAGTATTTCATTCATGGGTTATGTTAACATTTATCACACTCTTCTGTTTTACTGATCTCCGCAGTAGCTCCTGAATAAATGTATTAATTAGATCACAAAATAAAAAAGGACTTTTTTATACACTGATTTCATGCTAAGCCATATAATGTTGCTCTGCTTAAATTTCATGTCCTAAAATATTTGGTGGATTTTCATAAACTTTGCATTACTAAATTATGCTCAGTGAGAAGTCTTTCTTCCTTCTGTACAGCAAAGGTAACTTCAACACAACTAGAATGATTCAAAGAAGAAATAAAGCATTGTTTTCTAATTTTACCACTTTCAAAAAGGCTAACAATGAGACTTTTCCCCACCATTTTTGGTTAGCAGGTAAGAGTTTGTTAGGAAAGTAAATATTCTAGTGCCTAATGGGGACTCAGTGAGGACTACTTTATAATATTTCAGGAAATATGTAAGACTTTCACACACACAGAAAAAAACATATATGTGTAATAGGCAAATAGGTATACACACAGCTATGTTTTTGGATCTGTCCTTTGAATTTATAAACAGAATCTTGCTTTTAAGCTACAGTACTTGTAAAATATTAATGTCATTAAGATATTTATCAAACATGAATTTAAAACTTCTCTTCTTAAATTAACATTAATAAAATACTTATTGAATACTAATTTTAAAACATATCTTCTGATTAGTCAAATAGGGCTAACAAAAAGAGGCTCAGGACTAAGAATTCCACAAACCTCGCTTTCTACCAAAAAAAGCACTTAGTTTCCTGTGGGTGGGACGCCAGGAGGCTCAGTCAGTTAGGCATCCCACTTCAGCTCAGCTCATGATTTCATGGTTCAGTTCATGAGTTTGAGCCCCGTGATGGGTTCTATGCTGACAGCTCAGAGTGTGGAGCCTGCTTCAATTTTGTGCCTCCCTCTTCCTCTGCCTTTCACCCACTCGTGCTCTGTCTCTCTCTCTCTCTCTCTCTCTCTCTCTCTCTCTCTCAAAAATACATAAACATTAAAAAAAAATTTTTTAAGTTTCCTGTGGATAGAATGTCAGAAGTAGTAAAAGAAGTATACCAACTGATCTCAATTGTAACAAGTTCAAAAGGACTCCCAAATTATTCTGACTTCATCGACCATGAAACACCCTGATGACCTTGCAATGGTATAAATTGCTATACCCATAAAAATAATGCATATTAAGGAACCAAATATACAGAACAACACATACTGAAATATTCTCTTTTAGAACCATGATTATAGAATAATAATTTGTATGAATTATAAAAATGGAACTTACCTTAAAAAGTGTCACAGTGATTTCAATGTTTTCAGGAACAGGCCACACTACAACGCCACGGTATGGATTTTTTATTCCAGGTTGCCAGCTATGAGCCTACCAGAATAGTTAAAATAATGGCTTCAATATGAAATACAGGAAATGCAATGTTAATAATTTACAAAAATTTATTGACCCTCTTTAACTATCTAGTAGATCTGCAATCTCCTTGAAACAAAAAAGAGTAATCGAGTAAGATTTTTCAAGCATTAAAGTTGGGACATGACAGTTCTACCACATGATAGCAACAGATTACTATCTGTAACCAAAATTTCACTCTCTCCCTCCGTACCACCATAAGAATATGCAAAAATGAAGTGTCTCATATTTTCAAAACCTACTATTCATGACTGGATAAAAATTTTATTAGGAAAAATATTTTTAAAATTATTTTGTGATCGAAATTAAAGGCAAATTCATGCTTTTTTAAAATTTTTATTTATTTTTGAGAGTCAGAGAGAGACAGCGTTTGCAGGGGAGGGTCAGAGAGGGAGAAAGAGAGAGAGAGATGCAGAATCTGAAACAGGCTCCAGGATCTGAGCTTGCTGTCAGCACAGAGCCCGATTCAGGGCTCAAATCCATGAACTGTGAGATCATGACCTGAGCTGAAGTCAGACGCTTAACCGACTGAGCCACCCAGGTGCCCCCAAATTCATTCTTTAAAAGGAAAAACAAAGTGCATACTTTGCATTTAATTTCATTTCCCCTTACTGTTATTTGGGACAAGTAAAGAAGAAAGCAGTTTTCATAGAATTAATATTTCTAACACTTGTAATGTTAAAGATTCTTTTTCCTTGTCAATCTGATTTATCGTGGTTCCCTAAGGACCCTCCAAAATTTGGAAATCATCACTATAGTTCTTTCTTCTTTTTTTTTTTAAATCCTTTTAATTTTTTTTAATGCTTTATTTATTTCTAGGAGAGAGAGAGAGAGACAGCGTGAGCAGGGGAGGGTCAGAGAGAGGGGGAGTCACAGACTGAAACAGGCTCCAGGCTCAGCACAGAGCCCGACGCAGGGCTCGAACCCACGAACCATGAGATCATGACCTAAGCGAAAGTCGGACGCTTAACCAACTAAACCACCCAGGCGCCCCTATAGTTCTTTCTTTATGGTGGCATTTCCAGCCAAAACTGATAGAAGATTAGGTATGTCAAGACATCTCACTTAAAAGTCTATTTTTATATGAGCTGCAGGACCCTCCATGAAAGTGATAATAAAAGGTAACAGAGTGTTTTCTAACTGTCAGTCCATGTTCGAAATTTACTTATGTTTAACTCATTTAATTAGCATAAGAACCCTCTGAGGTAGCTACTATTCATTCATTCATTCATTCATTCATTCACTGACTAACTGACTTACTCATATAATTGATTCTATCTGCTAAGCACTGTCCAGGCACTGGAGTATTTAAAAAAAAATGTGCCTTAGTGAAGTTAACGATACAGCAGGAAGAAACAGACAAACAAAATAATTAAGTAAAATATACAATATGTTAGACAGAGGCAGTGCTATGGAGAAAAAAATGGAAGAAATACAGGAAGGGGGCAAGAGAAAGTAACAAATGTCAACAGAATAGTCAGAGAAGGCATCATTGAGAAGGAGACACTTGAGAGAAGGCCTCACAGAGGTAAAGGAATCAGATACACAGATACATGGAATGAGAATGAGGCTTTTAAGGAGATGGAACAGCAACTGGAAAGGTGCTAAGGCAGTCAGATAACAACAAGGCCAGTGTGGCTGGAGCAAAGTAGTCAAGGAAGAGAGTAGTAGGAGACAAGGCTGGAGAAATGAGGAGGGCCCAATCTCATATAAGGCTCTGGGAGGCCATTACAAAGACTTTGGCTTATTTATAATTTGAGTGAAATGGAAAGCCACAGGAGGGTTTTAAGCAAAGGAATAATGCTCTAAATTGTGTTTTAAAGGACACATTTCACTAATACAGTAAGAATAGGCTCTAGACATAAGAGAGGAAACAGGAAGACCAAGTAGAAGCTATTGCAATAATCTTGGGGAGAGGTGATGGTGATTTGGCTTCAGGTGGCAGAAAAGTGGTAAAGTGGTCAGATTCTGGATACACTTTTTCTTTGTATTTTCAAGACAGAAACAATAAGATCTGCAGACTACATGAGAGAAAGAAAGTAGCCACAAGGATTTTGCCCCTGAGCAACTGGAAGAAAAGAATTGCTATTAACAGATACAAAGCAAGACTTCAAGAAGAGCAGGTTTGGAAAGTAAGATTGGGAACTCTGTTTTATACACAGTAAATCTAAAGTGCATATTATATATTCAAGTGTATATCTTCAAATAGCCAGCTGGATATATTTGCCTAGAGTAATAAATCTGGGACTCATTACCATACATAGGTTATACTTAAAGCTTAAGAGTGGATGTGATCCCAAGGGAAGGAGTACAGATAGAGAATACAAATGTTCAAGAACTGAACCTTGGAGCATAACATTAACAGATCCAGGAAATGAGGAGTCAGCAAAAGAGGGTTGGTACAGCAGAAGGAATGTATGTGGTATCCTGAAAGTTTGGTGAAGAAAACATTTCATGGAAGGGGAGACAATCACCTGTGCCAAATCTTGGTGACAGATTAGACAAGTCCTGAAAAATAACCACTAAATTTAAGAAGGCAGAAGTCAATTCTGACTTCAGAAGAGCCATTTCAGTGGCATTTCAGAGAGCAAATGCCTGACTGGATTGGAATGGGTTCTTCAAGAATAAGAAAAAGGAAAGTAAAGATATCAAGTACAAATTCAATTCATCTGATGTTTTGCTGAAAGAGAAAACTAGTCTGGCTCTAGTGGTAAAATACTGGCAGAGAGAATTTTTTTAATAAGAGAAACATATTTTTAATGCTGATGGTAAATACCCAGTTAAGAGGGAATTAATGATGCAAAAGAGAAAGAATTACTAGAGCAATGTTCTTAACAGTAGAAAAAGAGGCAGATTGGCCTTTGGCAGAAGCACAGAAAATTCTTCCATGATAACAAGAAAGAAGCTAGAGTATACAACTGCAGATGTGTGCCAGGTAACAAATTTAACCGATGAGGAAAATGAGGCATTGACTTGGCCAAGATCACACAGCATTAAGTGGCAGAAATTGGATTTGAGCCCACAAAATAGAAGTGAGAAAGAATCAAGATCATGGAAACTTATGTCCATTCAAATCTTATCATATTTTCTTAGCTAAGATACCAGCAATAGATAGGTTTAGCAGCATCTCCCCACTTCAACTCATAAACTGTCAATAATTTCTCTCTCCATTGTCGTCCAATCACAAAACTTCAGGGAAGGAAAAGGAAGTAGATACTGGCCACAACAGACTTAGCACATCATATCCAAAGGTAAAAAGCTGAGTTCTGATGATTAAAAAATATCTCTAGAGATTCTTCTATTCCTCTGCCTATTTATGGAAATATGCCTATTGATAATTCTAGAACAAAAACTTCACGAAGTCAACAATCTCTATTTTGAAAAGTAAATTTCTACTACCTTAGATAACCCTTAGTTAAAACTCCACTCTACCAAAAAAAAAAAAAAAAAAAAAACTCCACTCTGCATACTCTACATACTTAATCTTGAAGATATATGACAATTCTAATTCTTTTTTTTTTTTACAAATAGTTTATTGTCAAATTGGTTTCTATATAACACCCAATGCTCATCCCCACAAGTGCCCTCCTCCATGCCTATCTCCCCCCTCCCCCCCACATCCATCAGTCCTCATTTGTTTCTCAGCATTCAAGAGCCTCTCATGGTTTGCCTCTCTCCCTTTCCCCCACCATTTACCCCCTTCTTCTCCCCCTTGTTCCTCCGTTAAGTTCCTCCTAATCCTCCTATACATGCAAACATATGATATTTGTCCTCTGCCTGACTTATTTTGCTCAGCATAACACCCTCAAGGTCCATCCATGTTACTTCAAATAGCCAGATTTCATTCTTTCTCATTGCATTGTAGTATTCCATCGTATAGATCAACCACATCCTCTTGATCCATTCGTCCAGTGATGGACACTTAGGCTCTTTCCATGTTTTAGCTATTGTGGAGAGTGCTGCTATGAACATTGGGGTACATGTGCTCCTATGCATCAGCATTTCTGNACATGGCCAGATTTCATTGTTTCTCATTGCCATGGAGTATTCCATGGTATAGATAAATCACATCTTCTTGATCCATTCGTCCGTTGATGGACACTTAGGCTCTTTCCATGTTTTAGCTATTGTGGAGAGTGCTGCGATGAACACTGGGGTCCATGTGCTCCTATGCATCAGCATTTCTGTATCCCTTGGGTAAATTCCTAGCAGTGCTATTGCTGGGTCCTAGGGGAGTTCTAGTGTTATTTTCCTGAGGAACCTCCACACTGTTTTCCAGAGGGGCTGCACCAGTTTGCATTCCCACCAACAGTGTAGGAGGGTGCCCGTTTCTCCACATCCTCGCCAGCATCTAGAGTTCTCTGATTTGCTCAGACAATTCTAATTCTTATGTACTGTGAGAGTAGATCAGGCTATTCCTCTGGTCTTTTCAAACTCACCATCATTATATTTTCATAGCCTCCCCACAGAATAAAAACATAAAGAAAATATAATAACTGAACTTTTCTTATTAGCCACAGCAGCAAAGATATAGTATTTGTAAAATTTTTTTTTTAATTTTTTAATGTTTATTTATATTTGAGAGAGTTAGAGACAGAGTGTGATCAGGAGAGAGGCAGAGAGAATCCAAAGAGACACAGAATCCAAAGCAGGCTCCAGGCTCTGAGCTGTCAACATAGAACCCGATGCAGGGCTCGAACTCACAAGAGTACTAGATCATGACCTGAGCTAAAGTCAGAAGCTTTAACTGACTGAGCCACCCAAGTACCCCTAGTATTTGTGAATTTCTTAATGAAAAAATGACCAGCAAAGAATTTTAGATATGAAGATATCCTTAAGAGATCTAATTCAAATAAGAAAACCAAAGCAATCAAAGAGTAAATGGCTTGCCTGAACCTATACTAGTAATCAGTAGGAGAACCATCTATATGATTTCCAAGTTCAGATTTCTTCACCTGACCAACATACCCGGCTCCATCTCTGATTCACAGTGGTCAAGAAAACAGTCTTCTATCCCTAAATTCTTAACATGGTAAGAATTTATTTATTTATGTCGATAATACAGATATCAAAAGTGAGAAAATCAGGGAATACAGAGACCACTGGCCAGAGTTAGTAGATGGTAATATCAGAAAATTTCTTCAGGTACCCTAATGCTGGTCCTCTAAATGACCTCTTTTTCAGTCCTCAGTCTTCAATCACAGAAAAGAAATTAGATTGCTGAACAAACAAAAATAAAATATGCTTAACAGGGACACGTGAGTGGCTCAGTCGGTTGAGCATCCAACTTCGGCTCAGGTCATGATCCCGTGGATTGTGGGTTCAAGCCCTGTGTCAGGCTCTGTGCTGACAGCTCAGAGCCTGGAGCCTGCTTCGGATTCTGTCTCTCTGCCTCTCTCTGCCGCTTCCCAGCACATTTTCTGTCTCTCTCTGTCTCTCAATAATAAATACACGTCAAAAATTTTTTTTAAAAATCTGCTTAACAAACTAAAATCTTTTTTTTTTTTAATTAAAAAAAAGATGTAAGGGTGCTAGTTCCCAAGTTGCCAATATGCTGCCATTTTCTTACCATTCCACCAAGCCTTTCTGTCCCCAGCAAAAAAGTTCCAATTAAGTTAAAGCTATGGCTCTATGATATTCCTTTTAGAGTCTATATGACCTGGCTAAGTTAGGACACTGTAACAACATCAATTAGTCTGGCTGAGTAGCTGGCACTGCCTGCTTTGTTAGCTAAATATTATATAGTAGGTAGAAAACAGGACCAAGTAAATTTTACTGCAGAGGAAACCAGGGATGTATACAGTAGCAAACACGAAAAAAAGGATTCCTACTTTCCAAGAGCTTACTAAAACTTCCACTTGAAAAAGAATTCAGGAATCTGAAGCCAGAAACCAAATGTAAAGTCCAACATGGGCAAAAAAAGCTTTTGTAAAAAAAATTGTACAAATCCATAGAGACATTAATTCAGGTTTTTAAGAACTTGATTTAGGAAAAGCACATCATATTTGCAAACATCAGCGCTGTAAGAACCCTAATCAGTTTTCATTGAAAGTAATAGAAAAGATTTTCTTAGAAAAAATTAGGCACTGGGGCACCTGGGTGGCTCAGTAGGTTAAGGGTCCGACTTTGGCTCAGGTCATGATCTTGCAGTTCATGAGACTGAACTGACAGCTAAGAACCTGGAGCCTGCTTCAGAATCTGTGTCTCCCTCTCTGCCCCTCTCCCCCTCCCCCCCAAAAAATAAGTAAATGTTAGAAAAAGAAAAAATGAGGCACAGAAACACAAGTACAGCTATGCAGCTCCTTTGCATAGTTAAGAAAGGCAGGTTATTTTTTATTTGCCAGCATCCTAGTAAAGATAATGGTACAAAAGGATTAGGCCACATTATCCAGTTCCACTTACACAATTTTTCTCATTTTTTAATCATATGACAGATCTTTTGACATGCCAAAGCAGACCTAGGAAAAAGGTAACATATCTCAATTTAGGATACTGACTCTATAAAATGCCTTATTTTCTAATTATTTCCTGTCATTCCTTCCCTAAAAGACTTGTACCTAATATAGTACTAAACACAGTCAACATTTACTTTGTTATTTCTGATTCCTACAAAATGAAGATATTTCACTAAAAATACATAGCTGTCACTTGTTAAATAGATAATTTTCAATTTACAAAACCGCATATACCCATATGTTTAAGATGTCACATATAAAGTTACCTTAGAGTTGTCACCATAAGGCAAAGCTCTGCAATTGTACCTGCCCCTCCTGTTATCTCAGCACATTGAAAACGTCTGTAGCACAACCACAGAGCAAGGAAGTAAAGGTGGTGATGCCATCAAAAAGCTTGTGAGGGGGCGCCTGGGTGGCTTAGTCGGTTAGGCGTCCAACTTTCGCTTAGGTCATGATCTCGCAGTTCGTGGGTTCGAGCCCCGCGTCGGGCTCTGTGCTGACTGCCAGCTCAGAGCCTGGAGCCTGTTTCAGAGTCTGTGACTCCCTCTCTCTCTGACCCTCCCCTGCTCACGCTCTCTCTCTCTCTCTCTCTCTCCCCCCCCTAGAAATAAATAAAAACATTAAAAAAAATTAAAAAAAAAAAAAAAAAGCTTGTGAGGACTTTAAAGCTCTGGTTTTCCTCTGGAATTCTCCCATCTCTCTGTGAGCTTAAACTTCTGCTGGAAAAACCTTAGTTAAGGCAACACACTACTCTGCCATAATTTGGGAGGACTATCATATAGTTACTCTGACTCCTACTGCCATATATTTTATTGAAAAATAATTTTATTTAAGCATATACAAATAAACTGCAGCCTAACAAAATCTTTGTTGAGGAGAAGAGGTAGGGAATCTGCATACTGTGTTAATTATCCATGGCAACGAGTCAGCAATGAGTTCTAGTTATATATTTAGCTATCAAGATAAACATGCGCCCGAAGAAAGTGAGCACTAAACTAAGAACTAAACTTTAAATTAAATAAGGTAGGGGCACCTGGGTGGCTCAGTCAGCTAAGCATCTGACTCTCGATTCTGGCTCAGATCATGATCTCAAGATTCATGAGATCAAGCCCCACATGGAGCCCCACACTGATAGCACCGGAGCCTGCTTGAGATTCTCTCTCTCTCTCCCTCTTTGCCTCTCCCTGACTCGTGCCCTCTCTCTCTCTCCCAAAATAAATAAATAAAAACATTTTTAAAAATAAGGTAGTGTGCCTTATTATTTTACTGTCTAATCTGACATTTATCTGGGTCTTAGTTATAAGTTTGAATCTATCAATCAATACAAAAAAAGGTAGGTATACTCAGAATCAGGGAAGAGAAATAAGCTATATGGATGACAAAAACCAACTGACTATTGTGCAACTCAAACTCATTCCAATAACATAGCTAAAAGTAAAAATCTAGAATATTTTATGGCCAATGGTTATAGAGATCTTTTTTCTCCCTCAGTGACTTCAACAGGACACAGCAGCAAATAATGTATACCTTAATAGAAAATCATCAGGAAATAGAAGTATCTTTAGAAGAAATAAAGTGGCTCTAGTTTTTGGATTTGGTATAACTGATAGCTAATTTAATAAAAAATAGCTGGGGACAAGTTTTTTGTTTTTTTTTTAAAGAATTCCAAAATGTCACGGATTTCAAGTTTCTAAAGATTAAAAAGTTACCTGTTTAACTTTTACAATAATATTGTAATCATTTTTCTTAATTTCTGGAACTGATTTTTAAGTCCACTTTTTTTTTGCTGTCCCGTACAATTTATAAAACAGCATTTCACATATGCATGAACATACTATGCACTTGGTATATAAAGAGCTTTAACATATTGTGGATTCTTAGAAGTTTTTCAAAAAAAATACATCTATAATATTTTAAGAGGAAACACAATGATTCTGGAATATCCAGAAGGGATCTGAAATATTAAGGGTGTCACAAATTGACAGTAGTACAGGAAATATGTCTTTCTAGAAAATATGCATTTTGGGAAAAATCAACCTATAGCCACATATGTTTGGATTACTATCTGGGTTCAATCAATATTTGATACAACATGAAAAATAATCTGGCCCTAAAAGTTATTTGACTGACTTTCAAAGATGCAATTAAATAAAGGTGTACTTTACTTCAAATATGGGTATGTATTCTGAATTGATCTATAACCTACAGTTTTTCATTATGTTTCATAATTTTTTAGAAAATAATTAGTATCTAACTATTAAAAGGAGGAAATCATTTTCTGTTGATAGCTAAAAACATGTTGAATCTAAAACGTCTATAGTTAACAGTTATATTCATCTATTATACTTAGTGGATGATCCTACATTGTTCCTCAAAGCATCATTCGTGTTATGATGTGAATGGACCATTCCTATACAGCTGGTGGAAATACATTTAAAAGTTAAAAATGAATCCACCCTATTACCTACTGATTCCAGTCCCAAGTATTTGCCCAAGAGAAATTAAAATATTTATATCCTAAAATACTGGTAAGGTAATATCTATAGCAGACTTATTCATAGCAATGAATATTCAAAATGTTCACTGGAAATGATCAAATCATCAACAGGGGCATAAATAATCAAACTGTAGTAAATTCACTTGATGGAATACTACTCATCAATAAAAAAAAAAAACTACCATATTCACAGCATGAATAAGTCTCAAAAACATTATGTTGAACAAAAGAAACCACACATAAAATAGTACTGCTGCATGATTCCATTTACATGAAATTCAAGAATAGGCAAATAGTCTATGGTGATAGAAACATCAGAATAGTGGTTGCCTCTGAGAGTTGGGAATTAACTAGAGGAGGACACTTTTTCCTTTAAAAGTGACCAAATTAGTCTACATGCTATTAGGAGCACTAATTACACAAGTATATATTGACTTAAACTGTATAATAAAATCTATATGTAATTTTATAACAATAAAAATAAAATTTGACAAGATACCTCAAAAAATATTAAAAATTCTGAAATTTAATTAAACTTAATTTAATTTTAATTGAAAGGAATAAATTTTTTCCTCACACAGGACTACTTATGAAAAACCAATATCCTTAACTAAACATGCTTGCAATTATTATGTGCTTATAAAAATACATTCATACTTATCTAAAGAATGGAATTTTTAAAACATCTGCATAATTGTTATTAAACATTTAAAAAATTCTGTTCTACTCCTCCACAAACCTCTAAGTGAAAAAAATTTAAACCTCTGGGTGCCTGGGTGGCTCAGTGGGTTGAGCATCTGACTTCAACTCAGGTCATGATCTCACAGTTAGTGGGTTCAAGCTCTATGCTAACAGCTCAGAGTCTGGAACTTACTTTGTATTCTATGTCTCCCTCTCTCTCCGCCCCTCCCCTGCTCATGCTCTGTCTCTCTCTCAAAAATAAATAAACATTAAAAAACATTAAAAAAATTAAAACCTTTGAAAAATCCAACTCCTTTTCTCCTGCAGCCCAGCAATGGACTCAGAGAACTCATCACTCCTTAAGTGTGCCCTAACTTCATCCTCTTGGAATCTGAATAAATAATCTCAGGTACAATTTTCTAAGTGTTACCTAGTTAATCACTAATTCATAAATAAACCAGTACAGAGAAGCTAGGTAACTATAATGTTACTCAAGGCTACCAAATCCAAGATCAAAACTCAGGTATCTGGCTCCCATTTTCAGAACTGCAGTTACACAATCACAATGCCTAATCAACCATTTTAGTAGATCATCAGATATAACCCAAAATATATCAAGTAATATTTAAAAATATTCTACAATGGGACTACAGAAGTTTAATAATTTGACTAAGAGCTAAAGTCAACATTTGAGTAAGAAAAATTTGAAAAGAAACAAACCTTAGAAGACTTCCTTCGGCTTCTTCTTGTCCAAACTACCACCAGTTTATCTGGTTGCCTGTCAAACAGGAAAAAGATTAAGTATAATTTCAGTTCTCTTATATCAAATTAATAAGGTTCAGTTCTACTGCCTTTTTTAAAAGGACAAAGTGTCACCTACCTTAGATTACAGAGAGCAATTATTCTTACAATAAATCACTCCAAATGATTCAAAAATAGCAAATGTTGAATACAAATGTAATCTAATTTAAATGACTAATATTTTATCTACATGTTTTTCTAAAAATCCTTTAGCAAATTAATCCATTGGGACAAACCAAATAAAATACTTAGAACTGGTGACAAAAGAAAAAGCACACATATATCTTCTCTAAAAAGTAATGCTATACATCTAACATATTATCTACTTTAATCTGGAGAAAAATAGCATAAAAATGGCACTTACAAAATAATTTAAATCTATAGGTTATATACTTTTGTGTCTCATATCTTATGAACAATGCTTGTGGTTTTCAAAACATTTTTATAATCTCAAAAATCTTCATAAAAGCAGTACACTACTAAAAAAACATATAAGGTACATAATATTATTCCTATTTTATAAGCGTAAAAAACTGGCAAAGTAACTAATCAAAAGTTCTGGCACTGGGGCACCTGGGTGGCTCTGTCAGTTAAGCAACCAACTTTTGATTTTGGCTCAGGTCATGATCTCACAGTTGTGGGATCTATCCCCTCACTGGGCTCTGTACCAACAGTGAGGAGCCTGCTTGGGATTCTCTCTCTCTCATCTCTCTCTCTCTCTCTCTCTCTCTCTGACCCTACCCACCTCCTTCCTGTGTTCATTCTTTCTCTCTTACCCAAAATAAATAAATATTTTTTTAAAAATCTCTGGCAGAACCAAATATTAAATATAGGTCTTTTAACTCTCAGACCTCTCTTCTTTACCTGCTAATATAAAGTAAAACAAACAAGCAAAAAAACCTTATGTTTTCAGCTAATACAACTACATTCTCTTTAATACCTAGGAAAAATATCAAGATTATGATTATCAGTTATTTTCCTTAAGTCTTATTTTTTTAAAATCTTAGATAAAAGCTTTTTAACCAAGAAATGAATGGCATACCTATCCTGGTGACCTTTACCTCTTTCCATGTGTCATTTATTTTGCCTTAAAATCCCTCAGATGACCTGTCCTCTCTTTCATTTAATTAAATACATACATATACATAAAAGGCCACCAGCCATAAACTCCTTACCCAGTGATTCGCCTACAAACCTGTCCAAACAGAGTTGCCCAATGAAAAAGTACTACGGAACTAACCCAGAATGTAGCACAGAAAAATAAAGGGATAAAAATATTTTAAAACAAGGTAAGAGACATAAAAGACAGATTGAGACGTACATACACCTAATAGAAATTCTAGAAGTTCAGAATAGCAGGAATGGCAAAGAAAATACTGAAGAGATAAAGCTAAGAATATTCTAGACTTAAAGAGAGAGTCTTGAGATAGAAAGTATATATTAATGAACAGGATAATTAAAAATAAATCTAATAGCTAGATACAAAATATCAAACTACAAAATAGCAAGAATAAAGAGAAAAACCATAAAAAAAAAGATAGGTTACCAACAAAGGAATGATTGGACTGATAGCAATTTCTCATTAGCAGAAACAAAACCCAAAAGACAATAAAGCTAATGATCTTCAGGTTGCTAAGGGAAAACAGCTGTCACTGCTAAACTATCATTTAAGAAATGGTTTTAGACATGGCTTGGAAAAGAGCAGATAATCAATAAATATTTGTTGAATGAATGAAAAAAAAAGAAAATATATGGTTTTACACATGTGAAGACTAAGAGTTCACAATACATACATCCTAGTTAAATAAGGGAAGGAAAAGGATGCAAAAAGCAACATTAATATCGTAAAATGTTAATTCTTGTTCATTTTAGGTGGTGGAACCCCCCCAAAAACTAGACAAAAAACAGGAGGAAGGTTCCAGTAATGAAAATGACTAAGTAAGGAGTTATCTAAACAAATGCACCATGTTTCTGATGGTGATAATAACCAATAGAAAAATGGTGGTTCTCCATCCAAGACTAAGTTTAGTTCTGAGGGTCAGGCATTAAAGACAACAACTGTAAAATAAAACCAATAGCTTGCTTCAGTGAATCTTCCCACAGTGAAATGCTGGGAGCAACAGCTAAATGCAGAAGTCTAACTAAGGTGAAACAGAACAAAGTTTCTATGAAATATCAAGAGTGTTAACTGAAGAATGCAAACCGATGCAGAAACAAACAAAACCTTGTTCAACACACAGAGCAGCAGAATAGGACAAATGACAGTGAAGACGGGAAGCAGTAAAGTAACAGAGGGAGGTGGGAAGAAGGTATGATCAATGTTGACAGCTTAACAGTACAGGAAATAAGTAGCCAACAAGTGTATAAGCTACCTTGTTTGGAAGTACTTATGGTTTGCTAGAATGAACATTAAACCTAGAGTACTACACTAATCTTTTCATTATGTCCTCATCTCCACATCTCCAGGTGACCCCAACTCTTAATGATATTTCTATGGTACTTCTTTAGAAATGCTATAAAATCTTACAGCTTGTCCTTGCTTATATATATCTCTCATATCGAAGGTACTAATAACAAACTGGCGCCTACAGGGTGAATTTAACAGATTCATTTCCCTTAATAATATTCCATTTTATTTAACTTTGAATTTAAATTGTGAAATTCATTTCTAATTTAAATGCTTTAAACAAGGTCCATGTTGTCTGGATTACTAGAGCCTCCAACACTACCTTGCTTCACACCTAACCAGCTTCTACATTTGACCCTTTGGCAAACTGGCATCCAAAATAACATCCATCTTTCTGAATGTTGTTTTTATGAGGCACTTTACCACCCGACTCTATCTTCCTAGCTGCATAACCTACAAATATCTGAACATGTATTCCTTCGATCTCTTTACATTTAATGCTATGACCTTTCTTTAAAAACTTCCTCTTTCCTCCCTTTTCTACCTGATAAACTCTCTAATTCATCACATCCTCTGTGAAACCTTGACCACTTCTCATTTCATTTCTACCCCATTCCACATTCCAAACCTTAGGCAGTTACCTACCTCTACTACCGTATTTCCAGTAATACCCTAGAAACACCGGTATCTAAATATTCTATATGCCCTGTATTATATTACTATTGTTTCTATCTCCTCCACTAGATTGCACTCCTTTATCAACCATATCTTGTTTTTATATTCTTAGCAATTAATAAGAATTTGGTGCAAGACTGAGGCTCAATGACCATTTGCTACTGAATGAATCTTAAGTTTCCACCAGGAATTCCCAAATGGTTAATTATAATTGATGGTCCAACTAAAGCCAGTAGCTATAGAATACATCCTCTCTGCAGCTTATTTGCATTTTACAGGGATTCTCATGTTGGCTGCACACTGGAATCTCCTGGGAAGCTTTGAAAAATACTGATGCCTAGGTCCACTCCTGGAGAATCTGATTTAATTGGCGTCATGTACAGGTTTGTTTGTTTGTTTTTAACTCCAACAGATGATTTTAATATGCAGTCAAAGTTGAGAACCACTGTATTACATAGAGAGTGGTAAGTAATCTCTATACCTCCTGACTTAACACTAGAGAGGCATAAAGTTGTGCCAGCAGTGGGGGTATCTGACCAACTCCTTCATCTAGGCCACCATCTAGGCTACCTAACTGTTGCCTCCTTCCAGCCCAGCTTTTCAGCATCTCCCTCCCCTCCACCATTCTGACGTTACTGCTTCAGAACAGGGAAGCATTTTACTATAAAAAATCAGGACGGTGGTCTCCTAACCTACCTGCCCTAAGTTCCAAGAATGCAATTAGGACATAAATGACTTACTTGAGAATGCCCCCAAAGACAGCTAAACTTTTTTGTGTGTGTGATTCTAAGTCAGGTCTCATTTTTAAAATGTCTTTACAAGAAATCAGTCCAGGGCGCCTGGGTGGCTTAGTCGGTTAAGCGTCCAACTTTCACTTAGGTCATGATCTCGCGGTTCGTGGGTTCGGGCCCCGCGTCGGGCTCTGTGCTGACTGCCAGCTCAGAGCCTGGAGCCTGTTTCAGAGTCTGTGACTCCCTCTCTCTCTGACCCTCCCCTGCTCACGCTGTCTCTCTCTCCTAGAAATAAATAAAACATTAAAAAAAAAGAAATCAGTCCACCTTTGCATTATCAGGGCAACATTAGGCAGTGTTCTAAAACAAAGAATGGTGCTGTGAATTATTATTCTCAGTAGAAGAGTACCAATAACCACACAATTAGCTGACCACAATTAATATTTTAAGCATTTGTGCTGTAGTAGAAAAGAACCATTAAATATTTACCTATGTGCACACAGGAGGCAGGGACGGAGCAACTGTTATCCAACTACTAAAGAACCTATAATTATACCATTTTTTATCCAAAGAGTCTAGACAACCTGGTAAGCTTGGGTTTCAGAGAGAATTCAATAATCACATATTTAACATTTCTACTCTATCACCTAAGCAGCCAGATAGGCCTAAACATAATACATACACAGACATATAAACCTACAGACATATAATTATATATATGTTCATTTTATACACATGCACATAAAACGTACACAAAGATGCAATTTCTGTGAAATCTATCTAAAGAGTTCCATTAAAAAGATATGAAGTCTTTTGGTGGGTTTATTCAGGGAAGAAAACTTTTTAACAAAAATTAAAAATTTTTTTAAAAATTAAAATTTAACACCTCTAACCTACCCTCACAGTCCTTAAAAATGAACTAATTGAATGGAAAAGCGGCAAGACTTATTTCAAAGTATGGTCCTGATGCTAAATTCTGGAGAGTAGGCAGGAGGAGGAAAATAGGAGAGGAAACAGGAGAAAATAAGAGAGCTACAATGAACAAGATTATAAAACAGTAAGCAGTATCTTTCTTTGACCTGTAGCTAAATTTTATGACTTCCGCTTTGGCACTACTGACCTACTGTGTATCAAGGTAATTTTTTTTTTTTTTTTTAAATGTGGGGGCAGTTGCGTAGCTCAGTCCATTAAGCATCCAATTCTTGATTTTGGCTCAGGTATGATCTCACAGTTTGTGAGTTTGAGCCCCACATGGGCTCTGTGCTAACAATGCAGAGCCTGCTTGAGATTCTTTTTCCCTCTCTCTGTTCCTCCCCCGACTTGTGCTCTCTCTCTTTCTCTCTCTCTCTGTCTCTCTCTCAAAATAAATATAATAATCTGGATTAAATTTAGGCTCCACTCTCATGTGTTTCATATACGTGTGTGAGGTGAGACTAAAAAAGCTATAAGAAGGGGCGCTTGGGTGGCTTAGTCAGTTGAGCATCTGACTTCAGCTCAGGTCATGATCTCACGGCTTTTGAGTTCAAGCCCCACGTTGGGCTCTGTGCTGATAGCTTAGAGCCTGGAGTCTGCTTCAGATTGTCTACATCTCTCTTTCTCTCTCTTTCTCTCTCTCTCTCTCTGCCCCTCGACGGCTCACGTACTGTCTCTCTCTCTCTCAAATATACATAAACATTAAAAAAAACTTTTTAAACCATGAGAAAAAAATCCAAAACATCACATGAAAGCCAATCTCATTACTTTCCAGAATCATAATATGCATTCAAAACATATTTTACTGAATGCCTATTATGTTCCTGGCATTGTGCTGAGCCACAAAGATACAAAGATGAATGAAGATTACCTCAATCCTCTAGAAGTTTATGATCCACTGAGGAGAGACAAGCAATTAAACAAACTATCCCACTCCCGGCACAACCTTGGAGAACATGAAGAAGACAACAAAAACCTTATGCTGAGAAGGATCTACTGATACATATCATAGGAAATAAGCACCCTAACAAAAAGAGCTTGCCCAACTGCTGAAAGTTCTTATTTAAAATTTATTTTATGCTGACAAAAACTGAGGACTGATGGATGTGGGGGGGAGGAGGGATGGGCATGGAGGAGGGCACTTGTGGGGATGAGCACTGAGTGTTATGTGGAAACTAATTTGACAATAAACTATTTGTAAATAAATAAATAAAATAAAATAAAATTTATTTTATTTTATTTATTTATTTTTTTAATTTTTTAATGTTTTATTTATTTCTAGGAGAGAGAGAGAGAGAGACAGCGTGAGCAGGGGAGGGTCAGAGAGAGAGGGAGTCACAGACTGAAGCAGGCTCCAGGCTGTGTGCTGGCAGTCAGCACAGAGCCCGACGCGGGGCTCGAACCCACGAACCGCGAGATCATGACCTAAGCGAAAGTCGGACGCTTAACCGACTAAGCCACCCAGGCGCCCCAATAAAATTTATTTTAAAACCCATAATTTATGACACCTTAAATATAAAGTCCAACAAAAAATGAGTGACCAATACAGTATATCTACTACAAAGTTATAAAGCTATTAAATATATTTCCCAACAACATTTACAAGCATGGGACAATGCTTAGGATATCACGTTAAGTTTATTTAATACAGATTTAAAATTTTTTTCTCTATACTATGTAATGAAAGAAGACATCAGGGGGCAATAACTCAAAATGCTAACTGTGGCCACTATTAGAAAATAAAATTATGTAGCATTTTAAGGATATACTTGTATTTTCTGGAATGCATTTATATTGCTTTATGCTGGAAAGTTATTTAAATGTGGGGGAAGTTATTTAAAATAAAACAATCATTTTAAGTTTAGAATAAGTATGAACAGAGTTAACCAATTACTTTAATTTTTAAAATTTCACTTCAATTTAAAGAGCTTTTAGATAACTGGATAAATTTGTTTCTAAGACAATAGAAGTGAAAGGGCTGTGTTGTCTTAAAATAAATGTTTTCCAAGGTCTAAGCTGGCCCTACCCAAAACTTTGACATAGGTCCCACGTGACTTTGGCAGCCTCCCTTCCCTTATTTGCAGTCCCTCCAATTCCTGGGACATTTTTCTTTGGGCATGATAAGTCAATATGACACTCCATTAATGGCCCAAACAATAACAATATGACACATGCTTTTCAGATCACTCATTCTCTTCTACATAAATTAAAATTCCCCTTTCTCCAGAGTAAGTATCTTAGAAGGGTACTGAAAAGGTAAGAAACTGGAGGAAACAATGTGTATTAATCTAGGAGATTCAAATTTGTAAAAGACCCTTCCAAGACAACATAGTATGGAGGAAAAGAATACTAGCCTGGAGGAAACTTCCTTTTTCCTAATTCTGGCCCTTCAGAATGTCTCTCCATTTCTGAGCCTATTCTCTAATTTATCAGATGAAGAGAGGATTAAGATCTCAGCTAGTTCTAAACGATTCAATGACTAATATTAAATGACTGTAATTGAATAAATATTTTGTGTTTTAAAATTAAATGAGAAATTCTGGAATAAAGAATTTATGACATGAGGGGCCCCTGGGTGGCTCAGTCAATTAAGTGTTTGACTTTGGCTGAGGTCATGATCTCACAATTCGTGGGTTCGAAACCCGTGTCAGGCTCTGTGCTAACACCTCAGAACCTGGAGCCTGCTTCAAGATTCTGTCTCCCTCTCTCTCTGCCCCTTCCCTGCTCGAACTCTCTCTCTCTCTCTCTCTCTCTCTCTCTCCCCCCCCTTCTCTCTCTCAAAAATAAACATTAAATTTTTTTAAAAAAATTTATGGCCCGAAATCACTTGCCTTCTATCTTCTAATAATCTAGAGACAGCTAATATTACTAACTTGAATAACATTATGAAAGGGGAAGTAATATTTTTCAGAATAGTAAACTGACCACTACGTTCCCAGTCCAAAGCACAGTTGCTAGTCTTGGGAGGTGTTGCAAGAAGCCCCTCAACCACATCCCGCCCACCACTACCACCACCATGTTGGGACTAAAATGGAGCCAATTGAATCGAGAGGATTCTGGGATGCAGAGGAAGGCAGAGTCAAAAGATAAAGGTGTCTGGGCTCCTGGATGACCACATGGAAGGCCAGTCAACCTGGATCACTTTCTCTATCTGAGAAGTGTGCAAGAAATCAACTTTTCTTAGGTTAAACCACTTGGAATTTCTGGGTGTGTCTGCTACAATAACTTCTCAACATTTGAGAAAATTCAGTAAATTAAAAATATATACATATACAACAATAAAACAGTTGTTATTTTGTAGTGAGTTTACAATGCACAGTATTGAGACCAATTTAACCTTTTTATGTCCTACTGTTTTTCATTTATATAAAACTGATGCTTCTAAAGGTAAAAGACAGCTATAACTCAAAATTTAGTAATTAGTATTTAAGCCTCTGAGCTTTTCCTAGATTAAAAATAAGGAACCGTAAGTCTTTAGACAACAGAAAGTACAAAATATTCCTGCCACTACCTAATCCAGGCTATGTTTACAATGAGAAAAAGAGAGCTCAAAATATTAATCCTGTAGTTGATGTGAATAGCCACTTCACTAAATAACAAGGTTATTCTTTTTTAGGGAACGGGCTCTTAGCCACAACATAACATTTCATGGTGCGATGCCGCGAATATTGAAACAAAAGGGGAGAAATAGTCTTATCACAGAAGTACTCTAACTTTACTATTTCTCAAGTAATTATTTTTATCCTTCAGTAGGTACATCTGCCTCCTATTGTACTATAACTGCTGTAGCTCCAGTTAATTATATTCCTTTATGCTTACTTCACAAGAGTTATTCAGCACACTGTAATAATTAATTCAATAGGAAGAAAATTATACAAGACAAAGTACTTATATATAGGATATATTTCTTTTCTGTAAAATGAAAGGATAGTTCTAATAATAAGAAATGTAAACCCTTGTCACTTAAATAAAAACTTTTAAAAAAATATTTTGCATCTTCCTACTATCTTTAAAATATTTTCACAGAGTGATTACTTTTGGTTGAAAATATTTAAGATGGACTTTTGCTGACAGGTGTTTCTAATACATATATATCAGTAGTTAAAGACAGCACCAGTTAGACTAAGGAGGTGCAGTCTGGCATACTTGAACTGCATATACTTTTTAACTAGCTATCAAAAATATATAAAAATATATGTATATATATTTCTTTTTTGCTGTACTATTCAACAGTACAAAGGTTTATCATTCTTTATTATAAAGTTATTTCTTTTTTAAAAAATTTTTAATACTTTTTTTGTTTTTGAGAAAGAGAGAGAGAGAGAGAGACAAAAAGAAAGAGTGTGAATGTGTGAGGGGCAGAGAGAAAGGGACACACATATCCAAAGCAGGCTCCAGGCTCTGAGCTGTTGGGCTCCAGCAGAGAGCCCAACATGGGGCTTGAACTCATGAACTGTGAGATCATGACCTGAGCCAACGTCGGACGTTTAACTGACTGAACCACCCAGTTGCCCCAATATAAAGTTATTTCTAAGACAAACAGCATCATAAGCAATCACTGCTGTATCATGTGTGCAATATTGGTTCCCAAATAATAATCCTACTTTATTATTTTTCAGAATCACCCACACCATTTCTCTTAATTTAGTATATTATTTACTACTTCCTTTCTTACAGCCCTTTTGGAACAGGCCTCACATGTCATTCACATAATTATTAGTATTTCCAAGTTATGTACCTGGCTCCCTAGAACTGAGGTTAGGGAGAAAAAAGAAAAGCAAAAAGGATACATCACTCAGGACATTCCCCAGCTCTCCTAAAACAATTCTATTCAATATTTACTCTGAACAGATTTCTGTAATTGCTGCAATTTTGTGTTTGGAGGATTATATTTGTCTGTCTTATTTCTCTTTGACTGTATGGTTCTCAAGAGGTTTCCCAGTATTCACAAAGCATTAATTCAGAGGGAGAGAGGAAAACAGACTATGATGGATAAAAGAATCCCATGAATGTAGACAGATCTGGTTTTAAATCTGGTTCCCCTTCTTCCAGTTTTATCATCTAAGCCTCAAGAGATTCCTCATCTGTGAAATTAGAACCTTATAGGACCAATGTAAAGATGAGTGAAGACAGTAAAGTGCTTAGTTCAGTGCCTGTCTCTTAATAAATTCTCAAATAATGTTAGCAACCATCCACGTACATGCACAGAGCTTCCAAGAAGCTTTGTAAAGTCTCCTTCTTAAATGTGAACAATAAAGGATCATCTGAGGAAAACTTCTAATATGAAAGGCAAGTGGCTAAGAGAAGGAACTCAAAAGAAACTAAAGACATAGTTATATCTATGGAAAAAGTAAAGGGGATTTTTTTAACGTTTATTTTATTTTTGAGAGAGAGAGAATTAAAGTTGGGGAGGGGCAGAGAGAGAGGGACAGAGGATCTGAAACAGGCTCTGAGCTGACAGCAGTGAGCCCAATGTAGAGCTCAAACTCACAAACTGTGAGATCATGACCCGAGCTGAATGAAGTTCGACACTTAACTAAGCCGCGCAAATGGCCCATAAAAGAATAAAGAATAAGAAAGCACTCTGGAAATTATATCATTATTCATCTAGGAAAGGAAAAATTGAAGAGTTTGAAGATAAAGTTGAGGAAATCTTCCAGATGTAGAATAAGGTAAAAAAGATATTAAAGAGGTGAGAAAAGATGAGAAATTTAGGTTAATCCAGAGGTTAAATATCTAATCTCCCAGGATGACAGTTTTAAAAAACTCTCAATGTCACCAATGCCATGGGCCTAGAAAGAAACCATTCCAAGTGGAAAAGGAACTGATAAACCACCACTGTTAAACTGGTTTGAGAGGATTTTGAGAGGCTGAAATAAAAATTAAGGAATAATCATCACAGGAAAGAAAAAGGCAAAACAAAAACAAAACCCAGTAATTTTTAGCATAAGAAAAATCGAAGGAAAGGAAATGTGATAATACCATAGGGCTCAGCTACAAATCATATGAGGTTATAACAATTCTGATCTAACTCTTATAAAGCTGATTGGAAAAGAGGAAGGATGGTGAAAGGGTAGGGTAAGTGTGCTCCAGGTAGGAGATGGTAAGGACAGCTGAGTCCTCATTTACCATATGAAGAGGCTAGTAGATAAGGTCTAAAATCAAAAAGTGCTTTTTTTTAAACACTGAAAGTATATTATTGAACAATGAAATATCATTCATACCCACACCACACACATATAATAAGATTATATTTTAAAAGACAGATCATAAGTATTGGCAAAAATATGATGAAAATGGAACCTTCACATAATGCTGGTGGGATTATAATATGGTACAGCTGCTCTGGAAGAGTTTGGTAGTTTTTTTTAAAAGTTGAACATAGACTTATCAAAAGATCTCGTAATTTTACTCCTGGGTATATACCCAAAAACTTGTGCCTGAATGCTCATGGTGGCTATCCATAATACCCCAAAAATGAAAACAATTCAAATGCCCACCAACTGATGAATGGATAAATAAAATATATCTATTCAATAGAATATGATTCAACCATAAGAAGGAGTGACATACTTGATATATGTTACAACACAGATGAGCCTTGAAAACATTACTCTAAGTGAAATAAGCCAGAGAAAAAAGGCCACTCATGGTATAAATTCATTCATATGAAATGACCTTAACAGATAAATTCATAGAGACAAAAGTAGATTCATGGTTACCAGAGCCTTGGAAAGGGAAGCAAAGATAGGGATGCCTACTAATAGGAACACAATTCCTGTTTTGAGTGATGAAAATATTCTGAATTACACAACAATAAATGCACAACTCTGTGAATATGCTAAAAATCACCAAATTGTACATTTATAAAGGGATAAATTTTATGGAATATAAATAATTCAATTAAAAAAAATGTGTTCTAGAGGAAAACAGAGTACAACGCCAGAAGAACTAAAAGTTTAAAGTGGTTTTCTATAAGGAAGCAGAATCAAGACAGGGAAAGGTGAGGCAAGGAATTCTGTTATAAGCTTTCCAGTACTCTTTGATTTTGCAAATGATTTGTATATGCCACTTGTAAAACTTAGATTTAAAAATATAAGTGGTAAATCTTAACTACAAAGAGGAAATTTAAGTCCATAAATAAATCCATAAGTATATAGTCAATCAATTTATGACAAAGGTGGTACACATACACACTGCGGAAAGGTCTCTTCAATAAATGGTTTTGGTAAAACTGGACAGCCATGTGGAAAAGAATAATGTTGGATACCAATCTTATACCATACACAAAATCTTTACACAAAATGAACTAAAGACTTAAACATAAGACCTGACACTGTAAAAACTCCTAGAAGAAAACAGACAGTAAGCTCCTTGACACCAGTCTTGGCAATGTGTGGGGGTTTTTTTGTTTTGTTTTGTTTGTTTGTTTTTTGATTTGATACCAAAAGCAAAGGCAACAAAAGCAAAAATAAACAAGGGGAACTACATCAAACTAAAAGCTTCTGTACAGCAAAGGAAACTATCAAGAAAATGTAAAGACAGCCTACTGAATGGGAGAAAATATTGCAAATCATAATATATAAAGAACTCACACAAGTCCATAGCAACAAAACAAAAACAAAATAAAACAAAACAATCCAATTAAAAAATGAACAGAGGAACTAAAGAGACCTTTTTCCAGAGAAGATATCCATGACCAACACATATGAAAAGATACTTAACATCACTAACTGTCAGGGAATTACAAATCAAAATCACAATGAGATACTATCTCAGACCTGATAGAATCCGCTATTATCAAAAAGATAACAAGTGTTGGTAAGGATGTAAAGAAAAGGGAACCCTATACACTATTGTTGGGAATGTAAATTGATGCACCACAATGAAAAACAGTATGGAGGCTCCTCAAAAAAGTTAAAAATACATCCACCATATGATCCAACAATTCCACTTCTGGGTATATATCTAAAGCAAACAAAATCACTATCTTGAAAAGGTATCTGCACCCCCATGTTCACATGTGACAATAGCCAAAGCAGAAAAATATCTAAGTGTCCAAGAATAGATAAATGGATAAAGAAAATGTCTCTCTCTCTCTCTCTCTCTCTCACACACACACACACACACACACACAGAGGTATATTATTCAGCCATAAAAAAGAAGGTAGTCCAGGGGCGCCTGGGTGGCTTAGTCGGTTAAGCGTCCGACTTTCGCTTAGGTCATGATCTCGCGGTTCGTGGGTTCGGGCCCCGCGTTGGGCTCTGTGCTGACTGCCAGCTCAGAGCCTGGAGCCTGTTTCAGTCTGTGACTCCCTCTCTCTCTGACCCTCCCCTGCTCACGCTGTCTCTCTCTCTCTCTCTGTCCTAGAAATAAATAAAACATTAAAAAAAAAAAAAAAAAGGTAGTCCTGTCACTTAGGACAACGCAGATGGATCTCACGGGCATTATGGTAAGTGAAATGACAAAGACAATATACTGTATGATCTCCCTTATACGTGTAATCTAAAAACCCCAAATTCACAGATACAGAAAACAGACTGGTGGTTGCAGGAGCAGAAGGTGGGGGATTGGGGAAATGGGTTAAGGTGTAAAAAAGTACAAACTTCCAAACTAGAAGGTGTTATTCACATCCTGTACGACCTGTTTCACAATGTGAATAGTTATCAATATCCCTATCTTACAGATGAGGGAATTGAGGCATAAGGAAGTTAAGAAGCTTTGCCAAGGTGACTCAAATAGTAAGTAGACAGTGAGATCTGAAAGGATGCAGTTTGGCATCAGAGTCCATGCTCCCCACTCACTATCTATACTGACAAATGTTCTGAAGCCTCTATAAAGAATATCAAAGATTTTCCAAACAGCATTAATATCTTTGAGAGGTTATACATGAAAGTATAATACTTATTTAAATGCATAGGTTTTCGCCTGTTTTTAGAAGTTTGTTACCTTACTCACAAACTTCATATTATGTTTATAACATTCAACCTATCCAGGCATGAAAGTTAGATTTGTTTTTACACCATTAGTTAAGCTTTCACAAGGAATATATGTGCATTTTATTATCTGGCCTGTTATTCTATCTTTGCCTCTCAGACTGTCAAAAGGTTTTTTTCAGATTAGAAATTTCACTTCTAGTTGTTATAAAATAAATCTGACTCATTATAAAGCTAATTTTTGGCTATCTTAGTATCATTTCTTCTCTCTATATAAGTTTAATCTAATATAACTATAATAGCAATCACAAAATAACTTTTAAAAAATCATATAAGACATTAAAAACTTAGTGAATATTTAAAATTATCCCATGTACCAAAAGTAGTGTGATCCAAGTATTTTGTCAGATTTCTCTCCAAGACATGATATGTAAAATTTTTTTAATGTTTATGTATTTATTTTGAGAAAGAGAAAGATTATGCATGTCTGCAAGCTGGGGAGGGGCAGAGAGGGAGAGACAGAATCCCAAGCAGGCTCCACAATGACAGCACAGAGCCCAACCTGGGGCTCAGTCTCGCAAACTGTGAGATCATGACCTGACCGAAATCAAGAATCAGAGGCTTAACTGACTGAGCCACCCAGGCACCCTATAAGTAAAATTTAAACCGACTCTAGAGTTTGGCATTTGACTGACAGGATGGAGAAGAATTATTATATTTGCCTTAATGGTAAGGTGAGATGCCGTTTTTTTAAAGGAAGAAACTGCCTGTTTACATCCTCACAACTCTTTTATTTTTTGAACAAATTACTGTTTAGAAAAGACAGATCAGCTTAAAATAAACCCTATCAATATTAATTTTAAATGCTAAGGTGGCTTTACTAACAGGTTTAAACAGAATGAAGAATAATTTAGTAATTTAGAAATGTAGTAATTCTTCTTAGAAGAATGGTCTCAGTTGCAGGGAGAATGTCACTATAAACAAGCTTTTCATTAAAAAAATAAAAGTATAAAAGTAGTACAGTAAAAAATTGTCATGTAGAGGGATGCCTGGGAGGCTCAGTGGGTCAAACATCTGATTCTTGATTTCAGCTCAGGTCATGATCTCACAGTTTGTGAGATCAAGCTCCACATAAGAGTATGAAGTCTGCTTGGGATTCTCTCTCTCCCTCTCTTGCTCTCTGTCCCTTCCCGGGTTGTGCGTGCGTGCATGCGTGCGCACACACACACTCACTCTCTCTTTCTTTCTTACTCTCTCTCTCTCTCAAAATAAATAAACATGTAGGAATCCAAATATATACATATGTAGTCAATAAGAAAAATAACTGTTTTAATTGTTATTTAATGTCATTTACTTGTAGCCTGGGATAATGTTTCCAATGACATTACCATAATCAGAAACAAAGAGTGCTGTGCCTCAAAGAGGCAGAAATGGAATAATAATTAGGCTCTAAAAAATTAGTCTAAATCACTCAAATAGTAGCTCCAGTGAGGACGAAGATATTGATGTCAAAGATTAACATATAGTTTGAAAAAAAATTGCTTTACCAGAAGCAGTACAATTAAATGCAACATGTTCTTGCTCTTAAAATGAATCTTGCAGAAAAAAATTTTTTTCTTCTGTTATAAAGGACATTATTGGGAAAACTGGTGAAACCTGAATAAGATCTGTAAATCAGATAATAATATTGAACCAATGTTAATTCCCTGATTTTGATGATTGTGTTCTATTTATGTAAGAGACTATGTTTTTAAGAAATACATATCAGGAGCGCCTGGGTGGTTCAGTCTATTAGGTCTCCGACTTTGACTCAGATCACTTTGGCTCAGGTCACGATTTCGCAGTTCATGAATTCGAGCCCCACAACCAGCTCTGTGCTGACAGAGCATCTAGCTCAGTCCGTCTCTTTCTGCCCCTCCCCTCCTCATGCTCTGTCTCTCTTTTTCTCAAAAAATAAAATATACATTAAAAAAAAAAGAAAGAAATACACATCGAAAGACTTAGAAATAGAGCCATCACATCTGTAATTTATTCTCAAATGGGTCAGAAAAATGCATATGCATACACACCCATATAGTCATATACACACAGCAAATAAGCCAACTAGAGGAGTGTACGGGAATTCTTTGCATCACTTCTGCAACTTTATAAAAACTAAATTTAAAAAATCAACAAAGAAATTAGTATCTTAAGAGAAAATTTTTAAGAAATTGGATGGAATGTATTTTTATATTAAAGTTTATTTTATATACCGTGCCATTAAATATATATGGTTAAATTATACGATATATAAGTAGACTTTTGACTATTTCACCACTATCCCTATCAGCTATCCAAAAAAAATTTTTTTAATGGACCTTCTAATTAGGAAAAATGCTGGTAATAAAGAACAGGGACTGGAGGGAGATAAAATGTTATATTTATCACCTAATATTAAGGCACAGAGAGTAACCGGCTTCCAAACAAACAGCCCCAAGGTTGTAGAAAACACTCAGAACTAGTTTCTGCACAGGAATACTGAAAATAAAAGCACTTCTTGATGGCTTTCAGACACATAAATAAGATCTATCAATCGGCAGTCTGGCCCACAGCTTAAAATAACCCAGTTCAATACAGTCTAGTCATGGCCAAAGAGAAACAAAGCTGAGCTATTTCCAGCTATAGCATCAGCAAGAAGCTGAGTATGTTACAAATATCCAATAATCAAGAGAAGTATATTTACTTCTATGGCCATTGAGTAGCACCAACCAGGAAGAACTAGTTCCTTTGGAACTAATGTCCAATTGTACACCTCACTTATTAGGAAGAAATTCAATTTTTCAAAAACAAAGAAAAAATATCAGACTCTTTGCCACATATTATACTCCTCTCTAAAAGAATTACTATTTCATTATTTATTATGCCTTACTGTTGCCCAGGGAATAAAATTCAAATTCACTTAAAATCCTTCTCAATTTGACCTCTACAAATCTTCTAACTTAACGTACTACCTTATATGCTACATATAAATTAGACCAATCATTGTTCCAAGAACATGACCTGTGCTTTGCTTCATGTGTCCTTCATGTTGCTAAATGTAATAAACATTTTTGGGTATCCTCATCTTATCTGACCTCTTAGCAACACTGACACTTGTACATTTCTTCCTCTTTGCAGGCTCATCATCCTCTACCTGGCTAGGCAAGTCCTCAAAAATTGGCTTTACCCTTACCGTATACCATATATAAAAATTAATTCAAAATAGATCAAAAACCAAAATGTGTAAGAGCTAAAACCAGAAAACTCAGAAGAAAACCTTCTGAAGCTTCAAGAAGCTTCATGATGCTAGATTTGGCAAAGATTTCTTGAAAATGACAAAAGCAAAGGCCACAAAAGAAAATGCAGTTAAGTGGGACCTCATTCTTTTTTTTTTTTTTTAGAATACAACTCCATTTTTTTTATTTTTTTTTCCTAATATTTATTGTCAAATTAGTTTCCACATAACACTCAGTGCTCATTCCCACAAGTGCCCTCCTCCATGCCCATCCCCCCTCCCCCCCACATCCATCAGTCCTCAGTTTTTGTCATCATTCAAGAGTCTCTCAAGGTTTGCTTCTCTCCCTTTCCCCCACCATTTCCCCCCTTCCTCTCCCCCTTGTTACTCTGTCAAGTTCCTCCTAATCCTCCTATACGTGCAAACACATGGTATTTGTCCTTCTCTGCCGGACTTATTTCGCTCAGCATAACACCCTCAAGGTCCATCCATGTTGCTACACATGGCCAGATTTCATTGTTTCTCATTGCCATGTAGTATTCCATTGTACAGATAAACCACATCTTCTTGATCCATTCGTCTGTTGATGGACACTTAGGCTCTTTCCACGTTTTGGCTATTGTCGAGAGTGCTGCTATGAACATTGGGGTCCATGTGCTCCTATGCCTCAGCATTTCTGTATCCCTTGGGTAAATTCCTAGCAGTGCTATTGCTGGGTCATAGGGGAGTTCTATTGTTAGTTTCCTGAGGAACCTCCACACTGTTTTCCAGAGGGGCTGTACCAGTTTACATTCCCACCAACAGTGTAGGAGGGTGCCCGTTTCTCCACATCCTCGCCAGCATCTAGAGTTCTCTGATTTGCTCATTTTAGCCACTCTGACTGGCGTGAGGTGGTATCTCAGTGTGGTTTTGATTTGTATTTCCCTGATGAGGAGGGATGCTGAGCATCGTTTCATGTGTCTGTTGGCCATCTGGATGTCCTCTTTGGAGAAGTGTCTGTTCATGTCTTCTGCCCATTTCTTCACTGGGTTGTTTGTTTTTCGGGCGTGTAGTTTGGTGAGTTCCTTATAGATTCTGGATATTAACCCTTTATCTGATATGTCATTTGCAACTATCTTTTCCCATTCCGTTGGTTGCCTATTAATTTTCTGGGTTGTTTCCTTGGCTGTGCAGAAGCTTTTAATCTTGATGAGGTCCCAACAGTTTATTTTTGCTCTTGATTCCCTTGCTTTTGGGGATGTGTCAAGTAAGAAGTTGCTGCGGTGGAGGTCAAGGAGGTTGTTTCCTGCTTTCTCCTCTAGGGTGTTGATAGTTTCCTGTCTCACGTTCAGGTCCTTTATCCATTTTGAGTTGATTTTTGTGCATGGTGTGAGAAAATGATCTAGTTTCATTCTTCTGCATGTTGCTGTCCAGTTCTCCCAACACCATCTGTTAAAAAGGCTGTCTTTTTTCCATTGGATATTCTTTCCTGCTTTGTCAAAGATCAGTTGGCTGTATACTTTTGGGTCCACTTCTGAGTTCTCAATTCTGTTCCATTGGTCTATGTGTCTGTTTTTGTGCCAATACCATACTGTCTTGAGGATGACAGCTTTGTAGTAGAGGCTGAAGTCTGGGATGGTGATACCTCCCGTTTTGGTTTTATTTTTCAGTATTACTTTGGCTATTCGGGGTCTTTTGTGGTTCCATACAAATTTTTGGATAGTTTGTTCTAGTTTTGAGAAGTATGCTGGTGCAATTTTGATTGGAATTGCATTGAATGTGTAGAGTGCTTTAGGTAGTAATGACATCTTAACTATATTTATTCTTCCTATCCATGAGCATGGAATGTTTTTCCATTTCTTTGTGTCTTCTTCAATTTCCTTCATAAGTTTTCTATAGTTTTCATCATACAGATCTCTTGTATCCTTGGTTAGGTTTATTCCGAGGTATTTTATGGTTTTTTGTGCAATTGTGAATGGGATCAGTTTCTTGATTTCTCTTTCTGTTGCTTCATTATTGGTGTATAAAAATGCAACCGATTTCTGTACGTTGATTTTGTACCCTGCAACTTGGCTGAATTCTTGGATCAGTTCTAGTAGGCTTCTGGTGGAGTCTGTCGGGTTTTCTATGTAGAGTATCATGTCATCTGCGAAGAGTGAAAGTTTGACTTCCTCTTTGCCAATTCTGATGCCTTTGATTTCCTTTTGTTGTCTGATGGCTGATGCTAGGACTTCCAGCACTATGTTAAACAACAGTGGTGAGAGTGGACATCCCTGTCGTGTTCCTGATCTCAGGGGGAAAGCTCTCAGTTTTTCCCCGTTGAGGATGATGTTAGCTGAAGGCTTCTCATAAATGGCTTTTATGATGTTTAAGTAGGTTCTTTCTATCCTGACTTTCTCTAGAGTCTTTATTAAGAAGGGATGCTGTATTTTGTCAAATGCTTTTTCTGCATCTATTGACAGGATCATATGGTTTTTATCTTTTCTTTTATTGATATGATGTATCACACTGATTGATTTAAGTGGGACCTCATTCTAATTAAAAACTTTTTTTTTTTTTTTTTTTTTTACATCAAAGGACACTATAAACAGTAAAAAGGCAATCCAGGGAATAAGAGAAAGCATTTGCAAATTATTTATCTGATAAGAAATTAATATCCAGAATATTAAAGAACTCTTACAACTCAAGAACAAAACAACAACAACAACAACAAAAACAGCCCAATTAAAAAATGGGCAAAGGCACAGCATAGGGAAATCAGTCAATGATATTGTAATAGTAATGTATGGTGACAGATGTCACTTATACTTGTGGGAAGCACAGCATGATATATAGAGAAGCTGAATCACTATGTTGTATACCTTAAATAATGTAATGTATGTCAACTATATCCAATAAAACAATCTATCTTTTAAAAATATATTGGCAAAGGATTTGAATAGACATTTTTTTAAAGAAGACATACAAATGGCCAATGAGCACATGAGAAGATGTTCAATATCACTAAACATTAGGAAAGCCAAATGAGATACCACTTCACACTTATAAAAAAAGGCTATTATTTTTTTCAAAAGAAAATAACCAATGTTAACAAGGACACAGAAATCTCAACCCTTGTGCACTGCTGTTCGGGATGTAAAATGGCAAAGCCACTCAGAAGAATTTCATGGTTCATCAAAAAGTCAAACATCATGTTCATAACATTAATCATAATAGCCCTAAGATAAAACAATCCAAGTGTCCACCAATGGACGAATGAACAAAATACAGTATATACATACAATGGAAGATTATTTCACCTTAAAAAGGAATGAAATTCTGACACATGCTACAACATAAATGAATTCTGAAGACATTATGTTAAATGAAAGAAGCCAGACACAAAAGTATTTTATGATTCCATTTACATGATATACCTAAAGTAGTCAAATTTATAGACCAAAAAGAGGAATGATGATTGCCAGGGACTGGGAAGAGAGGAGAATGGGGAATTACTGTATAATGAGTTTCCATTTGGGAAGATAAAGTTCTGGAGATGGACAGTGTTGATGGTTGCACAACAGCTTGAATGTACCTAATTGTGTTATAGTGTACGCTCAAAAATGGTGAAAATTATTAAATTTTATGTTATATACATTTTAACACTATTTTTAAAAATTAGTCCTAGGTCCACTGGCAACAGTATTCATGACCACAGCAACAATGAATGACTAAACCAAATTATATATCCTGCCCAAGGCCATTAGTCTGAGCTTCAGAGTGACCTTAACTTCCACCTTAAAAACGTAATCAACCTCCATTAAAGAGAAGAAGAACAAATTAAACCCAAAGTAAACAGAAAAAAAGCAAATAATAAAGATGAAAAAAATCAATGAAGAGGAACAACAAGAAAAAGAAAATATCAGTGAAACCAAAGCAAGTTCTTTGAAAAGATAAATAAAATTGGTAAGCTATTAGAATAATCAGGAAAAAGAGAAAGACACAAATTACCAACATTCAGAATGCAAGAGGTAACACTGTTACAGAGTCTACAGATATTTACAACTAATAAATGTTATAAGCAACTTTGTGTCAATAAATTTGACAACACAGATGAAACAAATTCCTTGAAACACACAAACTAACAAGCTTATTCAAGAAAAAAATAATCAGAAGAGTCCTGTATCTATTAAAGAAGTTAATTTTATAGTTTAAAGCCTTCCCACAAAGAAATCTCCAGACCAGATGGCTTCATTGGTAAGGCCTACCAAAAAATGAATACCAATTCCACACAAACTCTTCTAAAAAATTAAACAAGAGTAGCTACTTCCCACTCATTCAGTGAAACCAGTATTAATCTGGATACCAAAACCAGGCAAAGACTTCACTAGAAAACAAAACAAAAAGAAAACACTACAGAATATCCTTCATGACACAGATGTAAAAATACAAAATAAGGGGCGCCTGGGTGGCTTAGTCGGTTAAGCATCCGACTTTCGCTTATGTCATGATCTCGCGGTTCGTGGGTTCGAGCCCTGCGTCAGGCTCTGTGCTGACTGCCAGCTCAGAGCCTGGAGCCTGTTTCAGAGTCTGTGACTCCCTCTCTCTCTGACCCTCCCCTGCTCATGCTGTCGTCTCTCTCTCTCTCCTAGAAATAAATAAAACATTAAAAAAAAAATTTTTTTAAATACAAAATAAAATTTGGCAAATTGAATCTAACAAAATAATAGAGGGATTTTTAATCATGATCAAGTGTGGTTTAACTTACAAACATAAGGTTGATTTAACATTCAAAAATCAATTAATGTAGTTCACTATACTAGAAAACCAAAAGAAAAACCATATGATAATCTCAATACAGAAAAAGCTTTTGACAAAATCCAACATCCATTCCTGATGAAAGCTCTCAGCAAGAAAGGAAAGAGGAAAACTTCCTCAACCTCAAAAAGATCATTTACAAAAAACCTAGAGCTAACACCATATTATTGGTGAAAGATGTAATCATTCCCCTCAAGATCGGTAATATGACAAGGTTTTCCATTCTCACCACTTCTCTTCAATGTTGTACAAGAAGTGCTAGCCAGTGCAATTAGGCAAAAAAAGAAATAAAAGACAGAGAGATTAGAAAGGAAGGAGTTAAACTGTCTTTATTTGGAGATGATATGACCCTTTATGAAAAAGACTCAGGGGAATCTACTAAAAAAAACTACTAGAAAAAGTGAGTTTAGCAAAGCTGCAAGATACAAGATAAACAAATATCAATTCTATATCCATATACTAGAATTACTAAGATGTTTACTGTTTAAGTTCAATACATTTCCAACATTTTCAGGACAATTATGATGCACATTTAATCTCTAAATTCGGGGTGAGACACTATCCTATTTCCTTTATTTACAGATTCTCAAGTAGTGAGTTTACTACATAAATTTATAAATAACTTTTGTTGATATTTGACAGCATTCATCACCTATATTTATCTTTTATTTTACGAATGTTTAAAATAAGTGTATTTTTATAAATATACATACATTCATTTTCTAAATGTTATCCACACTCTCATTATAATACAAATCTAATTATAATCATACTATACACAAATGTGTATCCTAGTTTATTAAAAGATTTGCCATAAGTTGAGTTGTGAGTTCTAAGGTACTACATAGAATCATTTAAGAATTGTTTTTAGGGGCGCCTGGGTGGCTTAGTCGATTAAGCGTCCGACTTTCACTTAGGTCATGGTCTCGCGGTTCGTGGGTTCGGCCCCGCGTCGGGCTCTGTGCTGACTGCCAGCTCAGAGCCTGGAGCCTGTTTCAGTCTGTGACTCCCTCTCTCTCTGACCCTCCCCTGCTCACGCGCTCTCTCTCTCCTAGAAATAAATAAAACATTTAAAAAAAAAAAAAAGAATTGTTTTTATTGTTGTAAAACCATGCACATAAGAATAAAAACTACAAGAAGATACTAAAAAAAAACTACAAGAAGATCTCATTTCTTGACTCATTGACTGGCTTTGCACTAAAAGGTGTGTGCTTTTATGCCACAATATTTTCTCTTTTCTCACACTTAATGTCCCAACCTCTACCTCCATATCATCATTTTCAAATTTCAAGGTTTATAACCTTCATACTGTGTGTATAACTATAAATAAGTTTTGTATTTTAGATTGAGTTATTTTTTAAACAGAAAAATATCTAGGGCCTAAATATCAAATACATAATTTTCACTCTGAATCAGATAGCATCTGTACATAGAGACAAATTGCTATATATACACCACTTGAAGAAAAAAAAAAAGGATTAGTAAGAGGGGTGAGAAAGAAGAACACTCTTTTTTCTTTGAATATTTAATGTGTTTTTTACCTTCTCTCTAAGATTACTTAGCTTCTTCGCCATAAGGAATATAGCTATTCTCACATAAATCTCTTGGATCTTCAAACCTCCTGTTCTAACATTTGCTTTGGAACATTTGCTTTCTAACAATACCCGCTCTACAGGTTTCAATCAAGGATATCATCTTATTCTGGGTTTGTTTGTTTGCTTAGTGGGGGGGGGGGGCAGTTTTATACTGTTTTATATTATTGAAAATTCCTTGTTTTCTTGCAATCCAAGCCTTGGTATTTCTTGAGGTATTTTCATTTATTGGAATATATCTTCAGGAAATTCTTCCACAAAGTCAAAGTAGGTGATTTTATCAATTACAACCTAAAAAACAAAACTCCACTAGATTATGCTAACAGCAGTGATTTAAAATAAAAAAATTATTTAAATATGTGATAATGGACTAAAAAACCAAAAAGGCATCCCAGGGATAATATCTGAAGTAAGCAGCTATTACTTCCAAGGCTGCAGGAACAAACAGTAAGAGGCCGGTACTATCAGAACCTAAGAGCTTGAAGGAGGAGCCACTGGGGATAGACCTCAGCACCAAGGGGGCACTGCCCAGTTACTGCTGGTAACTCAAAAGTATCAAAATGAGGACAGTTCTGGCAATATTAAGAAGCAGGAGAATGGAAGGAACCCTGTCGCTGCTGACATGAGATGCCACTGATGACCTAACACTGAGGAGAGTACCAAGACAACCAACAGGTACAACGTCTTATAACCTCTCTTCTTGCCTGTCTCTTAATGGAAGAAACTGATAGCAAACCAACTAACATCATTTGAGAAATATAATTTGCACAGTCCCAGCCCCAGCAGAGTAGAATATCAAAAGGTGTTTTTGGAGCTGAACTTTAAACAATCAGTATTGTACTTAATTTTAAAGCTTAGATGGGGTGAGGATTCTAGATTCAAAATCATTTTTCCTTGTGACTTAAAGTCACATGCTTCTTTGTCTTCTGTCATTCAGTAATATTCATCAGAAGTCTAATTCTTCTGTGGTGATTTACAGAACCTATTAGATGCTCCTGTGCTTCACTACCTACACAGACCATTTTAAAAACCAACAGTTCACTCTTTTTCTTATTACTAAGAGAGTAAATGATTCAGTAATTTATATATATATATATATATACCTTAAGAAAAATAAGGTCATATTGTAGTACTACTTTGCAATGCATCTAACATTTTGTTCATCTAACATTTCATAAATTTTTAAAATATACTTAGTATTCTTCCACACTTTAATGGACACAAAGTATTTCTTCATATGAATAGCAGCACAACTTAACCAATTCTCTACCTATAGGCATTAATATCACCAAGTCTTTTATTATTATAAAGAACACAAAATAAACTTCCTTATAAATGAATGTTTGCACAAATCCATGAGTATATATATTCTCAGGATAAATTTCTAGAAATAGAATGGTAGGGTCAGAGCACCTTTTTAAAACTTTTGAGACAAACTGCCAAACCTCCATTCAGGAAGGTCATACTAGTTTATATTCTTACAAGCAAAAAGAATCAAAATGATCCCACACTACAACCAATAGCAAGTATAATCATTCTTTTATAAATATGAAGAAAACTATAAAATCTTACTAAGGCACAAAAAAGCAAACCTAGACAAATGGAAAAAAGGCATATCATATTTTTAAGTTTGCCACTTTTTGACATTAGATAACTAAAGTCAAAAGATTAGATAAACTAGGGGCATCTGGGTGGCTCAGTCAGTTAAGCATTCAACTCCAGATTTTGGCTCAGGTTCATGGGTTTGAGCCCTGTATCAGCCTTTGCGCTGTCAGCACGAAGCCTGCTTGGGGCTCTCTTTCTCCTCTCTCTCTCTCTGCCTCCCCTGCGCTCTTTCTCTCTCAAAATAAATAAACATTTTCAAAGAAAGACTAGATAAACTAAAGGGCCTTTCCATTTTGAAACAAGTTGATTCTAGAAAATGTACAGTGTGTTTTAAATATATTGCTGTGCTCCCTAAAAGCAGGGGAATTCTCTAAGGACCACAACCCCACTTACCCCTCCAACCTCTTAAAAAAAAAAAGTGATGGGTGAGGGATACAAATCATAAGTCTAGTTGATATGGAAGCTGGGCGCTCCAATCTATAAACAAACTGAAAGAAGAGTGATGCTTTGAGGGCAAAAGTCAATATCAGCACTGCAACTGAGATAGCTACTATAGTTGAGGCCAGAAGCAAAATGGTAGAGGTGAAACCAATGCTTCCATGTTGAGCCTGGCTCTTTGGAAGAGAGGTGAAGTGGTCAGATCAGCACTCTCAGATCCCAGAACAAATAAATGGGGGAAAGAACACTCACCTTAAGTCTTTACAAGTCCCACAGATTAAGGGGAAAAAATATGAGTTCATACTTAAAGATCAGTAAGCAAATGAAGTGGCAAGCTAAATTTAGACATTTGCCCTAATAGAAGAACATTTAAAGATATATGTATGTATGTGTGTATATATATGTATGTGTGTATACACATATATGTGTATATACATATGTATATGTGTATACAGAGGCATACAGAACATTCAATAAAATTGTATAGGTGTATATGCATAGTGAGTTAAATGCAGGAATGATCACCACCAGGTTTACGGTGGTTATCTTCAGGTCATTTTAAATTTTTCAAACTATTATGTAATGTTTGAGTTTTTATAATGAATATGTATTATCTATATAATCATAAAAAATATAGCTACTTCCATTATATGGGGGAAAATATTTCCGTGTTATTACTAACCATTTCTATTTCTTCTTTTGCAAGAAACTTACTCATTTCCTTTGCCTGTTTTTCTATTAGTATGGTAATCTTTCTTAATCACATATTTTCCCCATTTTGCTAACTGCCTTTCAATTTTGTCTATAATGTTAATACTAAAGTTTTTAAAATTAATAACTAGTTAAATGTATCAATATTTTCCTTTATGATTTCTACTCTGATGAATTTTTAACTTCAATCACTTTTTCTTCTCCATCCAATACTTAACATCATAAAAAAGAAAAATGTTGAAGAAAAGTAAAGAGCTCGTTCATAATGTTCTCCAAGGTCGATCTTTACTGGTCACTTGTTCTCCCTGTCTCCTTGAATTCCCTCTCATTTGTGCCCAATAGCTACATGCTGACAGGTTATCCGTCCACACGGATGGATATTTTTAGGTGTGGACCTAAAAATATTCACAGACTTCACATTCCAAGTAAATTTACTTTTGCAACTATAAAGCAGCTCAAGCACCACTAATGTAATCTCAATCAGGAACACTGTTCTCAATAACGAGCTGATTAATTGGGCAGCCTCATAAATGGTAACACAGGTAAACAGGAGGTCAGATTAAAAAGTCATCAGAGTGCTAGCCTTCCATTTTTAGAAAGATGGGTTAGACATAATTCTCCTATTCCTCCCACTAAGTACAACTAAAAAACACTGGATATTATATATAAAACAGAAGAAGACTTTGAAGAATGGACAGAAGGCAGCAGACCAGCTAGGGAACTCTGTCTCAACTATCCCAGACTTGGAGCTAAAGAAATCAGCAATCCAAAAACACCAATACATTCACATTTACAAAGCTCCAAAAGAAATTAAAGGACCAAGAAAGAAGGCAGTCTAACAAGACCAAAAACTTTTAGAAACTAACCATTAGACATCAAGTGAACACCACAGAAAATGTGCAACACCATCCCCAACTATGTCAGCAACGGCCAAATGGGTTATCTAGACTTCCTCCTTCCTGAGACTCTAACAAGATGCCCACTGGGGTAGTGTCAAAAGAGGCCAAGAAGAGAGCCAGGATTTTCATCTCTGCCAAAAAGTATCAAGGCTTCACCTGCCTATGGGGTCGGTGGAGACACATGAGGAACCTGGGCTCTCACCCCTATCCAGCAGTAATGTGGTTCTCTATTGACCTCCACTGACACAAGAGTGAAGCCACAAGGCTTCTTGTTGTTACTGTATTACTGGGCACGGTTGGGAGTTCTGAACTGAGTAATGATGAAAATCCTAACTCTCCATTCAGTCTCCTCTGACACCAACCCAGCAGGGAGTGGGAGGGAGGGGCCTTACTTCTAGGTGGAAACTATGAATTATATAAATATAATGTAATAACTACAGCAACCACTAAAAAAAATGCTGTAACAAAGGGATATGCTCATAAACACTAAAATAAATTGAAATGGAATTCTAAAAACTGTTCAAGAATCCCACAGTGCTAAAAAAAAAAAAAAAAGTAAAGATGAGGGGAAAACACAGAATGAAAAACAGAAGACAAACACTAAAATGGTACACATCAGCCTTAACACAGCACTATTTACATTAAATGTAAATGGTTTAAATACAAAAATTAAAAGAGAGACACTGGCACAGAGGATTAAAAAACACAACCCAACTATAAGCTATCTAGAAGAAACTCATCTCAAATTTAATAATATAAGCAAATTCAAAGTAAAAGACGGAAAGAAATTTATGAAGTAAACATTAACTAAAGGAAATGTAATTAGCTAAAGGCTATATTATTATCAGAAAAGGGAGAGTTCAGAACACAGAAAATTACCAGACTGGGAGAAAACCATTATAATGATTAAAAGGTAAACCTGCCAAAGAGATACATGATACTAAATGTGTACACACCAAAAATCAAGCTGCTAAATATGTGAGATGAAAATTGACAGAACTGAAAAGAGAAATACATAAACTTACAATTATATTGGAAACAACAACATTCCTCTCTCAACAACTGACAGAATAACTAGACAGAAAATCAGCAAAATTATAGAACTCAACATCAACCAACAAGATCTCAACATTTAAAGAATACTCTGCTCAAAAAAAACCAGAATACAAATTCTTCTGAAGTGCCCACAGAATGTTTATGAAGATAGGCCATATCCTAAGCTATAACACAAACCTTAATAAACTTAGCAGAATTTAAAACATACAGAGTGTTCTCTCTCGTCACAATGGAATCAAACTAAAAATCAGTAATGGAAAAATACATGAAAATCTCCTAACTTGCAAACTAAACAACACACTTGTAAATAATACTTGTTCAAAGACGAAGTCCTAAAGAAAATCAAAACATATACATAACTGAATAAAAAGAAAAATACTATATATCAAAATTAGTGGGACACAGCTGAAGCAGTGCTAAGAAATTTGAAGCACTAAATGCATACATTATAGGGGTGCCAGGGTGGCTCAGTCGGTTAGCATCTGATTTTGGCTCAGGTCACGATCTTGTGGTTCCTGAGTTCCAGCCCCGCATTGGGCTCCATGCTGACAGCTCGGAGTCCAGAGCCTGCTTCTGATTCTGTATCTCCCTCTCTCTCTGCCCCTCCCCCACTCATGCTCTGTCTGTCTCTCTCTCAAAAATAAACAAACATTTTTAAAAGATTAAAAAAAGAAAAAAAGAAAAGTCCCAAATCAACAATCTAAGCTTCTCCATCAAGAATCTACAAAAAAGGAAGAGCAAAAGAGACTAAAAGAAAGCAGAGGAAGGAAATAACAAAGAGCAGAAATCAATGAAACAGAACATAGAAAAACAACAGAGAGAAATCAATGAAACAAAGCACTAGTTCTTTGAAAAGATCAATAAAGTTGACAAACTTGTAACATGACTGACAGAAAACAAAAGAAAGAGTACGAATTACCAGTATCAGAATGCAAACAGGGATATCACTAGGGACCCTGTAGACATGAAAACAATAATAAGGGAATACTACAAACAACTCAATACACACAGATTTGATAATTTCAGTGAAATGGACCACTTTCTCAAAAATAAGAACAAAACCACAAACTACTATAACACACCCAATATGAAATAATTTGAATAGAAAGTAAAACTATTAAGAAAATTAAATTCACAACTTAAAAATTCTCCAAAAATACATCTCCAGACCCTTTTTACTGAAGAATCCCAAAAAACATGTAAAGATTAGTGAACAATTCTACACAATCTCTTCCAACAATAGGAGAGAAAGAGATACTTCCCAACTCACTTATGAAGCTAGTATTATCTGAATACCAAAATCAGACAAAGACAGTAGAAAAAAAGGAAACTATAGACCAATATCCCCCATGAATATTACTTAACAGTATCAAACATAATTCAATATATAAAGAAATTATAAGCATGTGAGGTTTACTCCAGCACTGCCAAGCTATCTCAAAAATCTGAAAATCAGTCAATATAATCCATGATATTAACAGGCTAAAGAAAAATTACATGATGATACTAATTGATGCAGAAAAAGCATTTGACATGTAACATCCATTCATGATAAAAACAGGACAGGAGTGGAACTTTATCAACTTTAAAGAACATCTACAAAAAAACCTATATCTAACATTATACTTAATGGTGAAAGAATAACTGCTTTCTCCCTAAGATTGAGAATAAGATAAGAATATCCACTCTCACCATTCTTACTCAATACAGTGCTGGAAGCTCTAGGGACACCTGGGTAGCTCAGTTGATTAAGCATCCAACTTTGGCTCAGGTCACGATCTTAAAGCCTGTGAGTTCAAGTCCTAAGTCAGGCTCTGTGCTGACAGAGCCTGAAGTCTGCTTCAGATTCTCTGTCTCTCTCTCTCTCTGTCCCTCCCCTGCTCATGTTCTCTCTCTCAAAAATAAATAAATACACACACAAAAAAATTTTTTTAATATATAGTGCTGGAAGTTCAAGAGAATGCAATAAGGCAAGAAAAAGAAAAGGCAGATAGACTGGAAAGGAAAACCTCTTGGCACGTGTCCTCTTGGCAAATGACATTACTGTCCACATAAAAAAATTCCAGAGGTACCTGGATGGCTCAGTTAGACGAGCATGCAACTTTTGATCTTGAGGTCATGAGTCTGGGCCCCATGACGGGTGTAGAGATTACTTAAAAAATACAAAATCTTTAAAAAAGTTTTTAATTCCAAAAATACATAAAATATTCCTAGATTTAATATTTGAGTTAACAAGATTAACAGGATATAAAATATGTGTATGTCAATTATATTTCTATGTACACCAAAATTAAAAATAAAATACCATTTATAACTGATTTTAAAAATGAGATACAAAGGTGTAAATCTAAAGAAACATTTAAAGGAATTTAAAGGAATGTTGAAAACTATACAATGTTGATGAAAGAAATCAAAGATGATCCAAATAAATGAAGAGACATACCTTGTTTATAGACTGAAAGATTCAACATAGTAAAAATGTCTTCCAAGTGAATGCTTAAAAAAGAGTACCCATACCATAGAATACTACTCCACAATAAGAAGAAATGAACAATTGATACATGCAACCACCTGTATGAACTTCCATAGAATGATGCTGAATGAAAAAAAAAAAAGCCAATTCCCAAAAGGTTACATACTATATTATTCAATATTCTTGAAATGATGATATTATAGCAATGAGAACAGATTAGTGTTTACCCAGGGTAAGGAGGGGTGGAAAGGATAAGGGAATGGGTATAGCTATAAGAGGACAACATGAAGGATCCTTGTTGTGAAAGAAATGTTCTGGAATTTTACTATATCAATGTCAATACCCTGATTGTGATATTGTACTATAGTTCTTCAAGATGTTATTATAAGAAGAAACAATCAAGGCAACACAGTATCTCTATTTCCTACAACTGCCTGTGAATTATCTCAAAATAAGTTTAATTTTAAAAAGTCTTCAGAAACACACACCATGGTAGTTCCTTTCCTTCCTATATGTGCATGCTTGCCATTCCTTAATGGAGAGATGGAACGTATTCCTTACCTCTTCTTGAATCTAGCTGGTCTTAGTAATTTATAGGATTTTGAGGGCTAGGTACAGCCTTTTATCTTCCACCTGTCCTCTTGGAAAATTTGCTCTGGTGGTAGCAGATGTCACATAAGAAATTCGATCACTATTGAAAACTGTTATGCATAGAGTAAGTGATACTAGCAGCCACTACCCAAGCACCATACGTGTGAATGAAGTAGCCATCTTGGACATTCTGGCTCCAATACATTCTTGAAACAGAATTAAGACCCCAGGCATAGGGTTCCAGTTGAGATTTCCCAGCTATCTTCACTCTTTCAAGCCAACCCATCTGATGCCCCAGACATTTATAGAGCAGAGATAACACTATCTCACAAACTACTGACCCATAGATTTGTAAACATAGTAACTAGTTGTTGATTTACACCAAACATTAGCAAGCTTTTTTCAGTAATGAGCCAGGGAGTAATTTTTTAGGCTTTGAGAGCCACATAGTCTATGTCACACCTACTCAACGCTGGTGTACCAGCACGAAAGTGACCAAAGACAATATATAAATAAATGTGACTGTGTTTCAGTTTTTATTTATATAAACATGGAAGTCTTTCATTAATTTTCATGTATCACAAACTATTCTTTTTCTGTGTTTTTTCAAACATTTAAAAATGTAAGGAAGTCCACTCTTAGTTTGTGGGCTGTACAAAAAACAAGGTTGGTTTTAGCACCAGGGGTTGTAGTTTCCTGACTTCTGGTTTACAAGATTAGGTTCTGGGCTAGTTTTTTCTACAACAATGGATATCTGGGACACACATTATTTAGGAGTAAAAGAAAATAACTCTGCAATTTATTCTCAAACTGTTCCAATATAGCAATAATATATGTATAAGGAGAGAAAAACAAGACAATGATAAAGCAAATGTGGCAAAATGTTAATATTTGATGACATTCAGTGATGCTACAGGGAATTCTTTAATCCCCTACCCCCATGCCATAAACAATATTAGATAACATTTGGGTGTATTTCCTTCCAATATCACTACCAAATTAAACGTAATTGCTCCTTTTTACCTTCGGTGAATAACAAACAGCCCCACCAAGTCTTTTAGCAACAAATAACCCTTCCACTAGTGACACATATTTAATCACTTCTTACTAGTCAACATTAATCCCAACAAACTTACATGGAAGTGTTTAAGCATTCATTTAAGCTTTTTGGTTAAAAAAAAAAAAAAAAGCCTGTGCATATGTGAATATAAATGTTGGGAATGGGGTAAAAACTAATGACCCCTAATAGTTCTGCAACAGAGAAGGGTTCATTTTTATTCTAGGTGTAAGGAATGTCAAATGATGTTGGCTTGCCCTCAGGAATAATGAACTGCAATGTTCTGTGGTGATTTTCAGAGGGCTGAACGTCTGAGTTTGTAATTTCAAAATAAATATATTTTTAATTTTAAAAGGAAGCTTTGGGGAAAAAACATGAAATACTGTTACTACCTAACTTTTAAAATAATTCTAACACTTTAGAGAGAGGAGTAAAGAGGTTAAAGAAGTCATATGGGACTAAACACAAATCCACAGACAGACTGCAAAACATACCTATTTTCATTTCCTATCAATTTTCTAACAGGTGAAGAGTTGTAGGAGTTAAAAATGTTTTAAAAACATGAAGAAAAATACAGTACTATTGATTATGACAAGAACATGAACTCAGTACATGTGGTAGCTACTGATGCTACAACTGTAACACAGACTGTTGGGGTCATTTGTTTTGTTTTGTTTTTCTTAATGAAACTTCCACCTCATACTAACCTTTCAACCAATCAACTTAGACTGAATCAGGATCTAAAATATTCTATTTTCTGCAAATCCCCCTTCTTCTTCCTAAAGCACTAAGCTACAAAGTTATGTCAACAATAGAATTTTTTTTTTAATTTTTTAACATTTATTCTTGAGAGAGAGAAAGAGAACATGGGCATGCATGAGCAGGGGAGGGGCAGAGCGAGAGAGGGACACAGAATCCGAAGCAGGCTCCAGGCTCTGAGCTGTCAGCAAAGAGTCTGATGCAGGGCTCGAACTCACAAGCTGTGGGATCATGACCTGAGCCGAAGTCAGACACTAAACCCACTGAGCCACCCAGGCGCTCCTAACAATAGAATTTTTGAGACCTGCAATTAAGTTTGGAAATTGTGTAAATCTTTTAATTTTACAGATGCATTCAGCTGGACAGCAACAGGATGAGATTAGAAACCAAGGCTTCTGGATTAAATGTTCTTTCATTTTTGCAAGCCTTGCTTATTTAAGTAGTAAGATACTGAATTGCACACTCCAGGTTGCCTGTCATTCTAATGAATCCTAAAACCTCAGACCTGAAAAGAATTTTAAAGATCACCTTGATAGTGTAAACACTACTTAGTCTAGATACATGAATCCAGTCTATACTATGCCTGCCAAGCAGTTACCCAGATCTTCACCAAAAGGGGAAACCATTAGCTCCCCCCAGACTGCCCACTCTACCTTCCAACAACTCCAAATGCTCCTATGCTGAGGGAAACCCACCTGCCTTTAACTTCTATCCTCTTGGTGCGTGACAGAACACATCTACTTCCATTTCCAAAAACAGCCTTTCAGATACTTCAAACAGCCACACAACCTCCTGGAGTATTTTCTCTTCATAACTCCTTAAACCTAGCCTTGTGTAATTCTGACCACTCCTCCCTCCTAGTCACTTTCCTCTAAACACATTCCAATTTCTTTAAAGCACCTTAAACTAGGATGGCCAGAACTGAAGACTAAAAAGGAACCATTAACTTCCTTTCTTAGAGACCGTCCATTAATAATATAGCTTAAGGACATATTTGTTTGTCTCTCTTAAGGACATTTTGTTTTGTTTTTTTCACAGCCACATCACATCAGACTCATAATAAGCTTACCACTGAATAAAATCTTTAACTTCCATGGTAATTCAAATCTCTTCCTTACATCGCAGGAATCCATTTTAGACTAAAGGGCACAGTTTTATGTATTTATGCCATTCAAAGTAATCTTGTTAAATTCAGTCCCTGATTCCATGAGATCTTTTGGTACCCTGGTTCTTGATTCATCTATCTACTATCCTCACAGCTGACCATGATCTGCAAATTTGAAATCATATACCTTCTATATTACATGTAAGTAAAGTAATTGATAAAAACAGAATAAAAACAAGCACCGAGTCCTGTAATAAGGCTGTAGAAATGTCCCTTTGAACTTAAAATAATAAATTATCTAGTTTCCAGAACATATTTTTTCTGCTTTGACAGTATCACCATGGAACTCAGCAAACCCTTTAATGAACTATAAATGTAGTATGTTTACCACATTTGCTTTCCCTCTAAGGAGCAGATCTGGCCAAAAAATGGTTAGACTAACATGACTTTTTCTTAACGATACCAAACTGGTCTCTTTCATCATTAAGTCTTATTAATAAATCCTGGTTTTTGTCTTCTGTCTTTCAAACTTCCTAAGATTCAAATATTAACTTGCTTAGCCTATAGTTTTAGTCTATAATTTTCTTGAAAAAACAAACAAACAAAAAATTACTCATCTCTAGGTTTCTTCTCTATAGCTCTCCTGATCCTGTTCGGGCTTCAAAAAAATCACGAGTGCCAAAGCATATTTTTCTTTTCTCTCTTTCGGAATATGTCTGAATAAAAAAAGCTTTGATATTTCTTTTCATTTTCATGTCTACTTTTTCTCTACATATCAAAATATATTTTAAAGCTGTGAATTTTTTTGTAACCATCAGTCTGGTACCAACTTGGAACTGCAGTAGCATTTTACCTGGAATCCAATAATTTCTCAATGTTTATCTATTTTGAATAGCTTATCTTAATTCTGGATGCTAATACTCAGTATCTCAAAACCTGCTTGTTCATATAGGCATATGTCACATTTGTTTTCAACAAAAATATCAATTTTGCTAACAAAAACATACACTCCAATTTCTTTCTATCTCCAGTTGTCCAATCACATACATTTAGAATACTCCCGGCTTGAACAACTGTTATCTATATAGGAAAAAACAAACCTCAATGTCTACCTCACATAATACATCAATATTAACTTGAAATGGAAAGTAGACCTAAATGTAAATGCTAATTTGTAAAACTTCTAGAAGAAAAAATAGAAAAATCTTTGTGACCTTGCAATAGGGAAAGGTTTCTTAGTACACACACACAAAAAAAAAAACCAACCACAAAGAAAATTTGATAAATTGGATTTCATCAAAACTAAAAATTCTTCTTAAAAATATTATGAATATGAAAAGACACAGAATTAGAGAAAATATTCATAATGTTTTTATCTGCCGAAGTGTTGGTATCTAGAATATGTAAAAGAATTCTTACAAATTAATTAGAAAGCAAACAACCCAATTTTTTAAAAATGAGTAGAGGATTTAAATAGTTCAAACACAGAGGTGCCTGGCTAGCTCAGTCAGTACAGCATGCTACTCTTAATCTCAGGGTCCTGAGTTCAAGCCCCATAATGGGCATGTAGCCTACCTTAAAAAAAAAAAAAAAAAAGAAGAAAAAATACATCAATGAACAATAAACACATAAAAAGGTACTCAACAGCGTTACTCATCAGGAAAATGCAAATTAAAGTCAAAGGAAGATATTCACTACTTCACTACATACTTACTGAAATGTCTAAAATTTTTATTAACAATGTTGAGACATAAGTTGATTACAGGCCATCTGAATAACAAACAGGAGGCAATACAATAGCAAGGCTGAAAATTACATTTCCACTGACATTTCTAAGGAAACAAACCTGATTATATAAACTTCACCTAAGAATTAAAATAACATATTCAGGGGCATCTGCGTGGCTCAGTTGGTTAAGCGTCCAACTTCGGCTCAGGTCATCATCTCATGGTTCGTGGGTTTGAGCCCTGCATCGGGCTCTATGCTGACAGCAAGCTCAGAGCCTGGAGTCTATTTCAGATTCTGTGTCTCCCTCTCTCTCTGACCCTCCCCTGCTCAGGCTGTCTCTCTCTCTCTCTCTCTCTCAAAAATAAATAAAACATTTAAAAATTTTTAAAAAAGAAATAAATAAAACATTAAAAATGTTTTAAATAAAATAACATATTCATATCTAACAATTTGTTTAATATATCAATTAAATGTGACCTAATTGATCCACTTGTTTAAATATAATTAGAAGCATCACATGTAACTGAGAAGACCTGTAGCATTAGAATTTTTTCTCCTTACCTCTACAAATTAATGATTTTTGACTCTAATCATTTCTTTTAGTAAATACTGAAAATTTGAGTAATTCAAATTTAAGTTAAAATATATTCTATTTCGGGGCACCTGGGTGGCTCAGTGAGTTGAACATCGGACTTCCCCTCAGGTCATGATCCCATAATCTGTGAGCTCAAACCCCACATCGGGCTCTGTGCTGACAGCTCACAACCTGGAGCCTGATTTGGATTCTGTGTTTCCCTCTCTCTCTGCCCCTTCCCCACTTATGCTGTCTCTTTCTTTCTCTCTCAAAAATAAATTAACATTAAAAAATGTTTTAAAACATATATATGCTGTCTCAATCAGTGCATGAAACATTTATTAAGTGGCTACTCTACACACTGGGTACTTGCTTAATTAGTAAAATCATTTCTAATAACTTTATAGTCAAAGGTAGAAAACCTTTCACAAAAACATCAAATGTTGGAACTCAAATCCCTTTGAAAGTGCTAAATATGTTAACTCTGCTCACCACTACCACAAATAAACATAGTTACTGGCTCACATTCTTCTCTTTTTCTCTTTTCCAGCCCTCATCCAGTGTTTTCTTCCTAATAGGCATTTTAATTATAGTAACAAACCCCCTTACTGTGTTACTATAGGAAAGAGAAGGCACTGAAATTATAACACTGAAATCATTTTATATAGAAGAGAAGCTATATATAGCCTTTGGGACCCAATGAAATTTCTGTCACATTTACATTATAATCCAGATTCTTTCAAGCAAATGTGTCATCTCCAAAATACTTAATACACCTGGAAAGTTAGTATTTTACATGTTTGAATAATCAGTGCCTTGCCAAAAGGACATTTTTAAAAATTGCTTCAGAGACCTCATTCCCAAATTTCATGTGGAAGTGCAGTAATTTCTGTGTAAAATAGGAAATTCAGGATCTTCTCCACAACTCTGGCTACAAACTTAAACAACTTTTCAAATTAGAACCTGACTCACAATTTAAAAATAATAAAGAGATGGAAAAGACAGGCCATGCTAACACTAATCCAAAAAAGCTTTAGTAGCTATAATAATTTCTGATAAAGCAGACTTTATAGCAAGGAACATTATTAGAAATTAAAGAGAGGCGTTACGTGAAGTGCCTGGTTAAGTTCAACTGGTTAAGCATCTCTCTTTGGCTCCAGTCATGATCTCACAGTTTGTGAGTTTGAGCCCTGCATCGGGCTCTCTCCTGTCAGCAGAGCCAGCTTCAGATCCTCTGTCCCCCTCTCTCTCTGTCCCTTTCCCACTTGTGTGTACACAGGTGTTCTCTCTCTCTCTCAAAAATAAACAAACATTTTTTAATAAAATAAAGAAATAAAGAGAGGCATTACATAATGACAAAGGGGTCGATTCTCCAGTAAGTCATAGCATCCACTAATGTGTGTAGCCTACAACAGACAATCAACACATATGAGGCAAAAACTGGTAGAACTGCAAGAAGAAATGGAAGAACTCACTATTATAGCTGGACACTTTCATACCCCTCTCACAGGAACTGACAGATCCAGCTGGCAAAAACAATCAGTAAAGACATAGGTGAACTGAGCAGCACCACCAATCACCTGGACCTACGGAATACTTCACCCAGTGAGGGCAGAGTACACATTTTACTCAAGTTCACATGTAGCATTCACCAAGACAGACCACAATCTAGGCCATAAATTACATCTTAACACATTTAAAAGAACTGAAATAATACAAAGTATCCTCACATACACAATAGAATTAAACTAGAAATCCATAACAGAAAGATATAACTGGCAAACTCCAAAATACTTGGGAGATTAAACAACACATGAGTCAAAAGAGTCTCAAGAGAAACTTAAAATATTTGAACAAATAGAAAATGAAAATACAATTTACCAAAAGTTGTGGGATCCAGCAAAAGCAGTGCTTAGAAGGATATTTATAGCACTGAGTGCATATATTAGAAAAGAATAAATCAATAATGTAAGCTTCCAATTTAGAAAATGAGAAAAGAGCAAATTAAACATAAAGTTAAGCAGAAGGAAAGAATAAAAATTAGAGAAGACATTAATGAAACTGAAAAGAGATACCAATCAAAACTAAAGGTGAGTTCTTTGAAAAGACCAATACAATTGATAAAATTCTAGCCAAGTTAACAAAAAAAAAAAAAAAAAGATGGGGCTCCCAGGTAGCTCAGTCAGTTAAGTGTCTGACTTCAGTTCAGGTCATAATACCACAGTTTGTAAGTCCAAGCCCTGTGTCAGGCTCTGTATTGACACACAGCTCAGATCCTGGAGCCTGCTTCAGATTCTGTCTCCCTCTCTCCCTGCCCCTGCCCACTGACTGCCTCTCTCTCTCTCTCTCTCTCTCATTAAATGAATAAACATTAAAAAATTTTTTAAAGAGAACAAACACAAATTATTAAATCAGAAATGAAAGTGGGGCCATAACTACTAATTCTGTGCACACTAAAAAGGTAATATAGAAATATTATGAACAATTCTATGACCACAAGTTTGATAACCTAGATAACTTGGACCAATTCCTTGTAAAACTGTCAGTGTAAAGCCTGACATAGGACTCAAACCCAGTAACCATGAGATCATGACCTAAGCCAAAATCAAAAGTCAGAATCTTAACCAACTATGCCATCCAGGCACCGCAAAATCCTGTCACATTCTTAATAACCACTGAGGGTACAGAATCTGCTTGGAATTGTCTCTCTCTTCCTCTCTCTCTGTCCTTTCCCCCTGCAAAATAAATAAACATTAATAAACAACTGTAGAAGAGAATCAAAGACAAGCCACAGAATAGAAGAAGATATCTGCAAAACATATTATCTGATAAAGGACTGGTACCTAAATATACCAAGAACCAGTCCTTTATCAGATAATATGTTTTGCAGATATCCCAAGAACTCTTAAAAATGTTTTCAGCTTCTGCACAGCCAAGGAAACAACCCAGAAAACTAATAGGCAACCAACAGAATGGGAAACGATAGTTGCAAATGACCTATCAGATAAAGGGTTAATATCCAGAATCTATAAGGAACTCACCAAACTACACGCCCGAAAAACAAACAACCCAGTGAAGAAATGGGCAGAAGATATGAGCAGACACTTCTCCAAAGAGGACATCCAGATGGCCAACAGACACATGAAACGATGCTCAGCATCCCTCCTCATCAGGGAAATACAATTCAAAACCACACTGAGATACCACCTCACGCCAGTCAGAGTGGCTAAAATGAGCAAATCAGAGAACTCTAGATGCTGGCGAGGATGTGGAGAAACGGGCACCCTCCTACACTGTTGGTGGGAATGTAAACTGGTACAGCCCCTCTGGAAAACAGTGTGGAGGTTCCTCAGGAAACTAACAATAGAACTCCCCTATGACCCAGCAATAGCACTGCTAGGAATTTACCCAAGGGATACAGAAATGCTGATGCATAGGGGCACATGTACCCCAATGTTCATAGCAGCACTCTCCACAATAGCTAAAACATGGAAAGAGCCTAAGTGTCCATCAACAGATGAATGGATCAAGAAGATGTGGTTTATCTATACCATGGAATACTGCATGGCAATGAGAAACAATGAAATCTGGCCATGTGTAGCAACATGGATGGACCTTGAGGGTGTTATGCTGAGCGAAATAAGTCAGGCAGAGAAGGACAAATACCATGTGTTTGCACGTATAGGAGGATTAGGAGGAACTTGATGGAGGACCAAGGGGGAGAAGAAGCGGGAAAATGGTGGGGGAAAGGGAGAGAGGCAAACCATGAGAGACTCTTGAATGCTGACAAAAGCTGAGGACTGACGGATGTGGGGGGAGGAGGGATGGGCATGGAGGAGGGCACTTGTGGGGATGAGCACTGAGTGTTATGTGGAAACTAATTTGACAATAAACTATTTGTTAAAAAAAAAAAAAAATTTCTGTAGCACCTTCTATGTCCAGATCTGCTAGCTAGATGATAATGGGATACATGTGAATAATACTTGGTCTGTGTCTCAAGTAATTTGTAGTTCACTTAAAAAAGCAAAATACTCACGCAAATAAGTATATGGTAAATCTGGTGGTAATATACAGGGAGAAGAAGGAAGAAAAAAAAATGTTTTCAATGTTTATTTATTTTTGAGAGGGAGCGAGACAGAGCACAGGTAGGGGACAGGCAGATAGAGAGGGAGACACAGAATCCAAAGCAGGCTCCAGGCTCTGAGCTGTCAGCACAGAGTCCAACGCAGGGCTTGAACTCACAAACCGTAAGATTATAACCTGAGCTGAAATCAGACACTTAATCAACTGAGCCACCCAGGTGACCCAAAACTAAGAACTCTTAAAACTCATAATAAGAAAACAACCCAATTTTTTTAAACAGACAAGTGATCTGGACACCTCACCAAAGATATGCAGATGTCAACTAGGCATATGAAACAATGCTCAAAAATCATACGTCACTAGAAAACTATAAATTAAAACAAGATACCACTACATACATATAATGGTGAACATTCAAAACACTGACAATATCAAATCCAGGTGAGGATGTCGAGCAAAAGAAACTCCCTTCTTGGTTGTGGGAATGCAAAATGAATCAGACCTTTTGGAAAATAATTCAGCAGTCTATTACAAAACTAATACTCTTACCATATGACATAGAAATTATACTCCTTGGTATTGACCCAACTGAGTTGAAAACTTATGTTCCATACAAAAATCTACACATAGACATTTATAGCACCTTCATTCATAATTACTAAAACTGAGAAACAACCAAGATGTCCCTCAATAAATGAATGGATAAACAAATTCGAGTACATCCATACAATGGAATACTACTTAGTGCTAAAAAATAAATTAGCTATCAAGGCACAAAAAGATATGGAGAAACTTTCAATGCACATTGCTAAGTGAAAGAAGCCAATTCTGAAAAGGCTGCATATTCTATGATTCCAACTATATGATATTCTGGAAAAGGCGAAACTATAGAGACAATACAAAGATCAGTGGTTGCAAGGGATTCAGGAAAAGGGGCAGAAGAATGAATCCGCAGCATACAGAGGATTTTTAGGACAAACTATTCTGTATACTGTAATGGTGAAATGTTTTACATTTGTCAAAACCCAAACAGACGCACAACACAAAGACTGAAACCTAAGGTAAACTGTGAACTTCAGATAATAATAGTGTATCAATATCGGATGAGGATGATCTCTATGAAATGGTATGGAATGATTTCCAGAATATTTTATTAAGTGAAAAGCAAAGTGAAAGAGAGAACCAATATTTTCTTACTCTTTTTATGTAAGAAAGAAGTAAAAAGGAAAGTACATGTATCTGATCATCTGCGTAAAAAGAAACACAGTAAAAATATACCCAGACTCAACAAATGTTAGAATAACTGGACATTTGCAAAAAAAAAAAAAAAAAATGAAATTGGACCTGTTCCTGCCACCATACACAAAAATTAAAATAGATTTTTAGGTACAATTTAAAGCACAAGGAACAAAATTTTAAAAAGCCAAATCAGACTTCATGAAATTTAAAACCATTTGTGCATCATTAAGACACCATTCAAGAAAGTGAAAAGATATTCACCAACTCACTGAAAGAAATAAAATGTTTGCAAATCATAAACCTGATAAGTGTCTTATATGTAAAATGCATAAAGAACTCTTACAATGCAATGCTAAAAAGATAAATAACCCAAATAAAAATAGGCAAAAGAATATACATTTGTCAAAACAAAAACAAAAAACAAAAAATAAATGGCCATTAAACCCAGGAAAACACTGTGGCTAAACATCATCCAGCAATTAGAGAACCATAAATGAAAATCACAATGATATACCACTGGAAATGATATATCATTTGGAAAATGGTTTAGCAACTCCTCAAAAAGTTAACAAAATTACCACATGACCTAGCAGTTCCATTTCTAGGTATATGCTTAAGACACAAATGTTCATATTAACATTATTAATAATAGCCAAAAAGTAGAAACAACCTAAACACTCATTTAGTATAAAAAAAATGCAGTATATTCGTACTACAGATTATTTTCAGCAATGAAAAGGAATGAAGTACTGATACATGACACACATGGAAAAACCCTAAAACCCATTATAAGTGAAAGAAACCAGTCACAAAAAACCATAAAGTTAAGATTCTATTTACATGAAAAGTCTCCAATAGGCAAATATAAAGAGGCAGAAAGTAGATTACAGGTTCCAGAGCAGGGGTGGGGTAGGAGTACAGGGCAAGTGGAAGAAGGCGGGAGGGGGGGTGGGGGGGAGTTCCATAAGAACAGGGAGTGGCTACTAATGAGTATGGGTTTCTTTGGGGGCGATGAAAATGCTAAAGAATTAGATGGTGATCATGGTTGCACAACTCTAAGAATACATTAAAAACCAATTAACTGAACACTTAGGGTGAACTGTTTAGTACATGAATTATATCTCAATAAACCTGTTAAAAAGTAGGTGAAGAAACAACCCAGAATAACGAAACTAGTTACATTCAGGTGTTGAGTGGAACAAGAGGGAAAGGATACAGCGATGGGAAAAGGATACATGGGATGGGGGAAATAAACTTCTTTAAAAATAGTTCTTACTTGGGAACCACATTAAAATTCATTAATTTATAAGTTAACTCAACAAGAATGGGGTTTTCTTTTTTCTTTTAATTTTTTAAACACTTATTTATTTTTGAGAGACAGAGAGAGACGGATCATGAGCAAGGGAAGGGCAGAGAGAGAGGGAGACACAGAATCAGAAATAGGCTCCAGGCTCTGAGCTGTCAGCACAGAGCCAGACGCAGGGCTCGAACCCATGAACCATGAGATCATGACCTGAGCCGAAGTCAGATGCTCAACCGATTGAACCACCCAGGTGCCCCAAGAATGGGGATTTTCTAAAGCAAAATACAAATAAAAAGAAATAAAGCTATCTGTTCTGAATCAAAAATATAACCACACTGAATGCTAAAAGTTTGGTAAGGAATAGGATATTTACGTACATACAAATATATGATGCAGTGAGTACACAGTGAGAATCACTTTGGCATTCCTGCCAAAAAGTCATAATCTGAACCTAATCATGAGGAAAAAACAGACAAACTCAAATTGACGAACATTCCTCAAAAGTATCAAAGTCATGAAAAACAAAGAAAGACTGAAGAACTCTATCACTAAAGGAGAGTGAAGAGGGGCGCTTGGGTGGCTCAGTCGGTTAAGTGTCCAACTCTTGATTTTGGCTCAGGTCATGATCTCACAGTCATGAGATCTTGCTCTATGATGGGTGTGAAGCCTGCTTAAGATTCTCTCTCTCCTCCCTCTCTCTGCCCCTCCGTGCCTCTCTCTCTCTCTCTCTCAAGATAAATAAACTTTTAAAAAGAAATAAATAAATAACAAAAGGAACGTAAAGAGATAAAACAGTTCAATGTAACATATGACCCTGGACTGGATTCTGATTTAGAAAAACACATTATCCTGTTGCTAGAAATGGAACTATTAGCATAACTGGAGAAATATGAATTAGGTCTACAGATTAAGAAGCAGTACTGTACCAATGTCAATTTTCTGATTTGATAAACTAAACTATGGCCACCTAAGAAAATCTGCTTGTTTTTAAAAAAATACCCACTTAAGTATTTATGGGTAAAGGGGCATCATAGGTAATGTTAAGAGAAAAATGACATACGGAGAGAGCAAAAGACAATGATAAAGCATATATGATAAAGCAAAAGAGGGTGATAAAAGTTGACACCTGGGGAATCTGTGTGAAAGGTATATGGGAATTCTCTGTACTAATTTTGCAACTTTTCTAGAAGACTGAAATTCTTTCAAGATAAAAAGTTATTTTTAAAAAAGAAAGAGTGTTGCAACAATACACATCCTGTTAGAACCTAGTACCAAAGATGATAACTAAATTAAAAGGCTATTTGTAAATACCTAACTGAATAAATGAGAAAAGTCACATCTTTCCAATGGAATTCCAAATGTAAGAAGACTAAAGGAAACAGAATATCATCATTAGAATACAGTAATAATTGCTGCAGCCAAATCTACCAAAGAATTTATTATTAGTGTTTGAAACTATAAAGAGAAATAGGATGTTTACAAAACCTCAAGTTATCTCCCCTCCAAAATTTGTTAATTTTGTGGTGTCTTTAACACATGTGCACAAATCCTTTGATATTCGTCCTTCCAGGATATGGAACTAAATTCCCCTCTTCATGAGTCTATATTGAACTCAGTATCTAGCTGCTAACAAGTTGAGTATAAAAAAAAACAACAACAACAACAAAATAGTAACTTACAGTGAGAAATCTGGCAGACTCTACCTTAACTAAGTGATCAAAGTGAACACCACCAGTAAAAACTCATGCTACTATCATGTGCCCTCTGATATGATGTGATGAAAGCACTTCACCTTTGCGGTACCTTCCTCAAATCCCTAAGTCCACTCTAATCATTAGAAAAACCCTAAACCAACTTTGATTGACATTCTACAAAACACCTAATCAGAACTCTTCAAAACTATCAAGGTCATGAAAAACAAGGAAAGGCTGATAAACTGCCATAGATTAGAGCGGCTAAGGAGATGTGACAACTAAATGTAATGTGGTATTATGAATTGTATCCTCAAACAGAAAAAGATTATTAGTGGAAAAACTGGTGAAATCCAAATAAGACTGTAGTTTGGCATAACAATATTGTATTAACATTAATCTCTTAGTTTTGATAAATGACCATGGTAAATTTATTCACCCTAATTTTACCCAAAGCAAGTTAGGTAAGAGTATACAGGAACTGTCTATACTATCTTTGCAACTCTTCTGTAAACCTATAATAATTTCAATGAAAAGTTTTTTAAATAAATGAACTAACCAATTTTTAAAAGATTATTTTGTAAGTTAGAGTACTCTTCAAAATAAAGCTGAACCATTAATCTCAATCTCTAAACCAACTTTTGCAAGAATAAACTCAGCTTCAATTAAGTTACTCTGAGATACGGTTTTATTACATGCTCATTGCATTTAATGATTTTTGGAGGAGGACAGAGAAGTATGAAAGATAACAAAGTAACTACTGTGTGTGGTTAAACAAGATTTGGGAAGCTTAAGGGGAACAGTTGGAAAAAGTGCTAAAATAAAATAAGGGTAGGTTTAAGAGATTAAAATTACCATACCAATAGTATCCTAACAGGATATCTGGAAGGTTCAGTTTAGAAGGATAACTAACACAGTAATATAAACAAAGGACCAGAACAGGCTAGGAAAGTGTTAAGGGCTATCATAAAAGCCTATACCATAGGGTCCCAAACTTTCTGGGTTTATAAGCCCCTTAAAGTGACAGTAATTTTTTTTTGTAGGCCAAAGGAAACACCTACCATTCTGTTTAAGTAGTCAGGTCCAAACAACTTAAGAAGAATATATGCCCTAACAACTCGACACCTGTGTTGGGCACTGCACAACTTCTCAAACTACAGAAGATACTGCCCTCCTCTTTCCTGTTCCATATATATTTTCACATAGTACCTGCTTTTCATAATAGCAACAGCCAAAACTCAGCTTTGTAAAAATATGGTATCAATGAAAGGAATGTACCAATACAATTTTGAAAATGAACTACCTCAAGTATAGCATGTGTGGTTTCCAAAAGATGTTGCTGTCATTTCTCTCAAAATTTTTCCATCTTTTGGCACACCTGTAGAGTTCTCTGCAGTGCCTTCAGGCCTCCTCAGTACACAGTTTGGAAACCAAGATCTTTGCAAAAGATGACAAACGATGCTGCCAAGACAGTAGCAGCAGAAAAACTGTAGCAAGGGGAGCCAGGGTGGCTCAGTCAACTAAGCAATGGACTTCAGCACAGGTCATGATCTCACAGTTTGTGGGTTCGAGACCCACACTGGGCTTTGTCCTGACCTGACAGCTCAGAGTCTGGAGCCTGCTTTGGATTCTGTGTCTCCCTCTCTCTCTCTCTCTGCCCCTCCCCCACTAATTCTCTCTCTCTCTCTCTCTCTCTCTCTCTCAAAATTAAACATAAAGAAAGAAAGAGAGAGAGAAAAAGAAAGAAAAGAAAAGAAAGAAAAACTGGAGAATTGAGATACACCTCAAAGAAAAAAAATCGGCAGATCCCGAAATGTTGCCTGGACGTATAACAGTACTGGCACTTGAGCAATTTCAAAACTTCGCATAAAAAAATTATGCAAAAAAATATTATATTATTAGCTATCCTCCAATAGTTTTTGCTTCTGTAAAACAGTCTTTTTTTTTTTAACTGAATAAACCTATCCAAATGTTTATATTATCTTGACAGCCTTACATGTGGCATAACTAAAGTACATTACTCTCACTTGTAACACACACACATACATTACAAAAACTGCTGAAAAAATGAAAAATCCAATTCAAATTTTCAACTGATTAACATTTCTGGAGTACCAACAGGAATTGTCATCCAGGATCTGCCAAAGCTTTACTTCAGACAGATATCTGAGAAAGAATCATATATGATAGTTCTAAAACCTGGCTTACTGATGATGGATCTTAAGCAAGCAATCAGGAGACTTCTAAAATGACAAACTTACCAGCACCATTCCTTACAAACTCGGGCTTTCTAATGGGCATGGAAATCTCCATATTTGCAAAGTACCCAGAGATTCTTAAATCAGCTAGTTTGAGAGGAAATGACTAAAGCAGAACTGTCCAGTAAGACTTTCTGTGATGATGGAAACATTCCATACTTGCACTGTCCAGTATCATAGCCCCTACTCACATGTGGCTAGTGAGCACTTGAAATGTGGCTAATATGATTGAAAAACTAAATTTTAAATTTCATCAAATTTAAGGTAATTTTAGGTGTAAATAACTGCAGGTGGTTAGTTGCTTCTGTACTGGACAGTACAGAACTTGATGATTTATGTTAAATATCCATTCTCATAAATTTTCCGAGTTGTACCTATGATTTAAATTAGATGATCAGAAAACTAGGTAAACTTTATCCAATTTAACAATCTGAATCTTTTGTAGTTGGAGACTTACCCAATGTCATACCCTTTTTTTTTCCCCTCATAATAAAAATCCTCTTTGAATTAAGTTCTAAGAAAAGCCTCTGCAAAAGCATTTGGACATTTTCTTTAGCCAGAAGAAATACTACCTAAGCCAATGTGCTTTCCTTTTCGCCTCAGCTGCCAATAAACTGAGAACCAAGTCTGGTGTCCAATGGTAACTCCTCTTAAGTGTCTAGTAACATGGATTCTCTGATCCTCTAAGACTATCTCTGTTCTATTTATATCCCTAAATTAGTCAACACAGTGTTATTTTAAATTCTTAAGTGGACAAACTCTTTTGGACACGGGCAGAGTATACACTTTTAAAGTGATAACTTCTTTAATTTAGGTCAATGCTTTCATTGTTAATTGAGCTTTAAAGTCAATCTTTTAATTGTTTTCTCATTTAAAAAGTACTTTTAAAATAACACTAGGGTTAATGACAAAAAGAAATGTTTTAATAGAACAAATTTACTGAAGAAAATCTTTAGGTACTTATTAGCAAACCTGCCTGAAAATATCACTATAATAGCAATAAAGAAGACAAACATAAACTAATATCCTGTTGTAATTCTATAGCCCCCATTTCATAAACTCATTTCTCCTTTTACAAAATATGCAAAAGTCCTGATACAGAATATGAACATTCCTACTGAGCATTCAGTTCAAAAAGCCTGTGCAATTTTTCCTTCAGTACACTGGACTATTTTTATATCGTGCAGTGAACTACTTCAGTAGCTCTTTTGTTGAAATTTTCCACAAAATTAGAACACACTTGATACATCAACAGCACATTTCTAGAAATGCCTAGTTTTAAGTTCTCTGAGCCTCTAATTGCAAAGCTAATGTGAAACTAAAATCATAAGAGTAGAATTTCTTCAAATAATCCCTTAAAATTTCATTTTAAAGATCAGCCTTTAAAATACATAAACCAAGGGGCACCTGGGTGTCTGTCGGCTAAGTGTCCAACTTGATTTCAGCTCAGATCACAATCTCCCAGTTCATGGGTTCAAGCCCCCGCGATGGGCTACATACTGACATTGTAGAGACTGCTTGGGATTCTTTGTCTCCCTCTCTCTGCCCCTCCCTCACTTGTGCTATCTCTCAAAAATAAATAAATAAACTTAAAAACAAATACACAAGCCAAAACTTGATACCAAATTAAGGTAAGGGAATTGCACATTACTGAAAGATACAATGTACTAAGTGGGTTCATTAAAAAAAATTATGACAGGGAAAAAAATTTAAGAAAAATTATCATAAGGAAATATATCCTAAATATCATAAATAATCACCATAGGATACACACACACAAATGCTGGCAAATTAATTCTACTTTAGATGAATTCAATTAGTTTCCTTAGCCACATTATTCAGTTGAAGTGATTATTAAAAAGTAAATAAAGTTATAAGAATATGAACTGATTTGGGGGCACCTGGTGGCTCAGTCAATTAAGCATCTGACTCCTGATTTCAGCTCAGGTCATGATCTCACAGTTCTGTGAGTTCAAGACCCACAGTGGGCTCTGTGTTGACAGCACAGACCCTGCTTGGGATTCTCTCTCTCCATCTCTCTGCCCCTTTCCTGCCATCTTTCTCTCAAAAATAAAAATTTAAAAAAATAATAAAATAAAACCAAACACACACACCATATGAACTGATTTTGCTCCAGAGGCAAAAATAATGTAGTTCTTTTTCCCAAAAGCCAAAGTATTGCCAAAACTTGATTTCGGCACAGTGCTTCTTCCTAGCATGCTCTCTGGTTTACCCCCACCTCTAGGGTCACTACAAACTTCATGCTAGTTCATCTTTCTCTAACACTCTTAAATGCTCAGGTTATATTTTCAGTCTTCTGGCTTACTCTATCCTTTTGTCTAGATAGTTCTCTGCATCACTTATTGCTTAAATAATCAGATAATGACAACAATAGCAATTGGTACCATTTATTGACTGCTTATTGTATGCCAGTCACTGTTCTAACCACTTTACAAGTATTATTTCACTTAATTGTCAAAACAACTTTACACTGGAAATACTGTTAGTATCATCACCATTTTATAGATGAAGTACTAAGAGGTTAAGTAATTTGTCCAAGGTCACACAGTCAGAAAATATATTTTTGTACATACACAGATATAAATGTTCCTTAAAGCTATTGTAAAGTTTCTTCTATAGCTGGAAGGCAGATACAGTGGGCTCTCCTCCATTCTTATAAAGTTAGACTACAATAAGTTAAACTGATAGTTTGTAGTTGGGCACAGAGAAGACAGAAAGGTACCAGACTCTAGATTCCACAAACAGTAGCTACAAATAACTCCAATGATTTAGAGCAGAAGACAGTAAACTTATTCTTAAAAGGCCAGAGAGTAAATATTTTAAACTCTGCAGCCACCCAGTCTATGTTGCAGCTATTCAATTCTGCCATTTTAGTGTGACAGCAGCTATAGACAAATGGCCATGGCCATATTCCAATAAAACTTTATTTACAAAAGAAGCAGCCTGGACCAGGCCAAAGTGTGTCAGCAATCTAGGGGCTACTAAATCTGGTGTGGAGGCAATTGTGATATAAGCACTACAATATCAAATTATGGCACAAAGTATCTTTACTATTTTCCTTAAAGAAGCTACCACAATTGAACTTTTGTAAAGCTGAATTTCACATGTAATAAGTATGTAAAATCTGGATAAAATACTGCATGTAACAATTCCAGTTTAAAAAAAACAGTCCATAAACACTAAAATTACTAACAAAATAATATATCAAGTTGTTATCTAGTAAAGGTAAATCTACCTTTGACAATGTATCACATGCAAAAGAAGACTGTGCTATTTCCTTTCAAGGAATAAGGGGTACAAGATCCACACAGCTTGTAACACGAAGTTCTGCAAAGTAAAACGTTGTGCCTTACCTCTCCTTCCTTCATTCAGAATTCAGCACCTGACTCTCTCTCTTAACCATTTCTCCTACAACTAGTCTTGGCAACTTCAAGAGCCACAGAGATCATTTGTCCCACACTTTAGCCTATAAATTCCTTGACCAACCTCTTCAATCCCAAAAATCTATTCCTCCCTTCCACCTCAATCACCAACTGCCACTGTTACACCCTAACAGCTATAATCTCATAGTACAAAAGATGACCCATTCAAATATAGGAAGAAATTCCACTTAATTTATTTTTTAAAAAAGAAAATTAAGGTATATTCATATTTAATGTATATGTAATATTAATAAAAAATATATTGAAGGGGCATCGAGGTGGCTCAGTCAGCTGAGTGTCTGACTTCATTCAGTTCAAATCATGATCTCATGGTTCATGAGTTCGAGTCCTGCTTTGGGCTCTCTGTTGTCAGTGTGGAGCCCACTTCAGATCCCCAGTCCTCTCTCTCTCTCTGCCCCTCCATTTGTGCTTGTCCTCTCTCTCTCTCTCTCTCTCTCTCAAAAAGAAATGAAACATTTAAAAAAACATATTGAGGATGTCTGCTTATTTATTTATTTATTTATTTTTAGATTTTATTTATCTCTACACCCAACGTGCGGCTCTAACTTAGAACCCCAGGATCAAGAGTAGCATTCTCTACCAACTGAGCCAGCCAGACACCCTATGTGCTTATTTTTTTTAACTGATAAGCAATCGTGATCCAAAGGAGGCTACCACCTTTATCTGGTCATTACTATTAACCACATACTCCACAGTTAAACATCTTGCTCTGACTTCTACTTCCCATTTTACCACCTCATTCACTCTGGTAACCCAACCCTAACAACTATTCAACCTCCTGGACATATCAAAAGCATTATCCTCTTCACTTTTTCACTGACCATCCTACCGTTCATGTCCTTAATTTCCTCATTTTCCATCTCATATTCCATGGTGCACCACTATAAGCATTCCTGTGTCTTCAGTCTCAATTTTCTTGCCCTTTTTCTCTCAGTTATAACAAAACCCAACCCAGATTAAACCCAACTCTGCCTATTCTATGCCTGCACCCAAATAAGGAACATAGCTCAATTAAAATATCCAAATTTGCTGGTTGCATTCACTTTAAATTTATGACCACAAAGTTAAGAAGGTCCAGCACTACACTACCCAGCAGTCCTTCTACATTTCCCTAGTCAATTCTTGTTCTGACAATTTAATACCTCCTCTCTCCTCAATCCTTCAACACCTCTGTCACCTCCCTCTTGGCTGATGACCTCTAGTATTATTTCCCTGAAAAAACAGAAGAGAATGTCCATACCCTCCTGCACCAAATCTACTAACCTACCTCTACCCATGTCATCTGCCTTCCCTCCTTTTAACAATGAATTGTCCCTGCTTCTACTTAAGTTCAACCTTTCCACTCTGGTCCTGGATCCTGTTCCTGTTCTCTTATTCAAGGACTTCTTTCCTGAAGTTACCTCCTCTCCCAGCACACCATCAGTTTTTCCTTCTTTACCAACCATTCCCATCAGCATTCCAACATGCTGCAGTATCTTCCATGTGAAACATATACCTTGACCCCTTGTCCCTCTCCAGCTATTACCTAGTTCTCTGATTTATTGCAAAATTCTCCATGAGAAGTATCTACATTGACCATATTCACCTCCTTTCTCCTAACCGAATCTAATCATGCTTTTATCCCTACCTCTCCACTGAAACCATGTCTCAAAGTCACCAGCTCTTTCCACCTTGCCAAAGTTACTATCATCTTCCTCAACCTCTCAACAGTATTTGACACAGTTAAACGTTTCTTAAACGCTTCCTTTCTGATACATTTTGCACTTGGTTCCTCGGAGAATACATTCTCCTAATTTTTCTTCTACGTTACTACTACTTGTTTTTAGATCTCCTTTGCTGGCTCTTCCTCTTCTTACCCACCTCTATATGTTGAAGTGTCCCAAGGCTCAGTCCTCCGTCCTCATAATCTATATTAACACCATAGGAAATTTCCTATAGCCCCATAGTTATAAATTCTATTTACTTAGAGACTCCAACCTCTTCTCTCTCCTGACCTCAAGATTCTTGTAATTAACTGCTTAATTAAATCTCCACCTGAATTAAATCTCCACCAAGAAAAGCAGAGCCAATTCTTGATTTTCCCTTCATGCCAAACCTTTTCCTCTCCAGGTGTTCCCCATCCCTATAATTAACATCACATTCATCTGGTTGTTCAGCCAAAAATCTACAGTTCTTACTGATCCATCTCTGGCTTTACATCATACATAATCCATCATAAAGTCCTGTCAACTAACTATACCCTCAAAAAACTTATTTCCAGTTACATAGGTGTATACATTTGTCAAAACTTACTTAACTTATACACTTAAAACTGATGCATTTTATTGTATGCAATCATGTAAGGTATACCTCAGTAAAGTGTGGTGGAAATGTATGTTTATTACCTACATATATCTGATCATTTCTCACACCTCCACCACTACCTCCTTGCTACCTGGGCTACTGCAATAGCCTCCTAATTAGTATCCCTGCTTCCATTTTTACTCATGACAATTCATATTCCACACAGCATCCAGAATAATCTTGTTTTTTAAAATTTTGAATGATTATTTTTGAGAGAGAGAGAGAACAAGCAAGGGAGAGACAGAGAGTGACAGAGACACAGAATCTGAAGCAGGCTCCAAGCCCTGAGCTGTAAGCACAGAGCCCAAAACAGGGCTCAAACTCATGATCTGAGCCAAAGTCAGATGTTCAACCAACTGAGCCACCCAGGCACCCCCAGAATAATCTTTTTAAAATATAAATCACATTATATCACTTCCCTGCCCACACTTCTCCAGAGGCTTCCTATACACTTAAAATCCAAAAGCTCTCAAGGCCATACATTATCTGACCCCTCCCTACCTCTCAGACCTCACCTCTTTATCATCCTTCCCTGTTCTACTGTGTTCCAGACACAAAAGTCTAGACACTTCTAAAACACACTAAAACAAACTTACATCCAATTCTTTTTTCTTTTTTTTTTAAATGTCCTTCAAAAGTATAGGCTCTGTACACAAAAGCTGATGTACCTCTAACTCACTCCATTAAATGGTCAACAGAGAAATGCTTGCTGAAACCATCCAAAGAAGTGGATCTGAATGAATACTTATTAACGTAATTTGGCCATCATAAACTCAAGTTAATAAAGTACATGCAACATTCTAACATCCAACTGGAAAACTACATTGGATCAGTTACAGAAAGCCTGGAACATCAGATTAGGAGTTTACATTTTATCTAACAGCCCAGCATCACAAATTTAAGCATGAGGAAGAACTCCTTTTTTTTTTAACTTTTCAAATCCTGAGATCACAAAGTAATAAAGAAAATGAGGAGTTACTTTCAAGGATGAAGACACACACACACACACACACACACACACACTTTTTGTACCTCTAGAATTTTGAGCCATGTGATATTATCTATTTTTTAAAATAAATTATAATTAAATATAAATTTTAAAACAGAAAAAAAGGAATCCTTAAATGACATGGAAAATCAGAAATATATATATTTATGCCTTTGTGGGAAAAGTTTATAGTACTTTAAATACTTTTTGAATGCCATCACTAAGAATTAAATAAAATAAAAATCTAGATGAAATATGTTCATATCTGTAGATATATGTTCATACATAATGGTTCACATCATGTTTTGGGGAGCTCCTACCACAACTGAGTTGTCACCTAAATTATTATAACCACAACTTGCCAACTTTCTTTTTAAAAAAAATTTTTTTATAGTTTATTTATTTTTGAGACAGAGAGAGACAGAGCATGAGTGGGGAGGGGCAGAGAGACAGGCAGACAGAATCCGAAGCAGGCTCCAGGCTCTGAACTGTCAGCACAGAGCCCGACGCGGGGCTCGAACCCACGAACTGTGAGATCATGACCTGAGCTGAAGTCAGACGCTTAACCGACTGAGCCACCCAGGTGTCCCACAACTTGCCAACTTTCAAGTAGTTTCCTTAAATACCTGAATAACTGCTGAGAGCTCATATAGTGAAGACTTTTCTCAGGATCTAAAAGCGAAAGAAAGGAAAGAAAGGAAAGAGAGAGAGAGAGAGAAAGAGAGAAAGAGAGAGAGAAAGAAAGAAAGAAACAGAGAGAAAGAAAGAAAGAAAGAAAGAAAGAAAGAAAGAAAGAAAGAAAGAAAGAAAGAAAGAAAGAAAGAAGGAAAAGAAAGAAAAGAAAGAAAAGAAAAAAAAGCACAGTCTCTTTCCCTCAAACTCATCCCCAATGGCCAGTCTCACCACTTGCCAAGAGCTTCATTAAATAAGTGAGACTAATAATTAAATGACTTGGGAACAACAATAAGAGTAGGAGATATAAACCCCTATCATCTCCAAAGTTGCTAGAGCCTCTACATGGCAATCAAGGGGTGATGAGGAATAGGACCTCACAGTATAGTGACCTTCTCTAAGATGAATAAAAGTCATTCAGGTTTTTGTTCTTGACCTAAGTTCTAGAACCACTACACTATGAAAGAATCAGGAAGTGAACTCATACCCCATCAGCCAGAGCAAAGGTGAAATACTGTAAGACAAGAGAGAAAAGAACTTTGAGAAAGTAGAAGCCCCAAATCTTCTAATCTATAGAATCCATCCTTTGATCAAAGGTAAAGTACTGTGTGAGTTTGTTCATGGCCTAGATCTAAAAAAAGATCCTTAAACTCTTACCTTCATCCTGTTATCTGGCATGTCCAGGCTTATACCCTATGGCCATGACAACAGAACAGGGGAAACATTCTCCTTGCCTTAATCACAAAAATAACACATTCTCCCTTGAAAAACATACCCTGATTCCCATGACCCTCTTCCATCAACACACTAGGCCTTTCCTGAATCTCTTGAGTTTCATCTTTATTCCTTGAGTTTCAAATTCATGCAGAATATATATTTAATATATATCTTAATATAAAATATGTTTTTAATATACTTTATCCTGGAGTCATGAGAACACTTGGTAAGGTTGGAAACATTATTTCAAAATACTGGCTCTTGGGGCATCTGGGTGGCTCAGCTGGTTGAGTGTCCGACTCTTGATTTCAATTTAGGTCATGATCCTAGGGTTGTGAGATTAAGCCACGTGTCCAGCTCCAAACTGAGCATGGAGCCTGCTTATGATTCACTCTCTCCCCTACTCTCTCTCTCTCTCGCTAAAAGAAAATACTGCTTCTTAAACTATAACATGCATACTGTGTGACTCAGTAGGTCTAGGGCAAGGTCCGAAAGTCAGCAGTTCTAACAGGTGGTCCCACGTCTTGCAAATACTCCTGCTTCTCACAAAACACTGTAAGTAACAAGGTTCTAAAAGGCAACAGAACCTATATACACAGGTTACCTTCAAAGACACAATCCCAATGGACTGCATCTGTTCTCTCTTTTTATAGTTTATTCCTTCTTCCCTATACCAGATCTATTTTCTTATCCTCTCAACACTTGAAGTACCACACTTGAAGTTACTACTATAAAACTGAAAAGACTAGAACATCCAAATATTTCTAGTGTTAGAGCCATTTCCTAACATAAAAACCTAATTTAATAGGTATACCATAATGGCCATCCCTAAAAATAATCAAGCCATCTATTTAACTGTAATCAAGTTAAATTTTCATTCTTGCTTTCATATTGAGACACATTAACAATAACTTAGACACTTTTCAAAGGAAAAAAATGTAGTGATGCTGCAAACTATCAGGAAGAAACTGATTTTGTTTTTTTTGTGAGCTTCTTTTAATGTTTGAGAGACAGAGAAAGTGCCTGCAGGGAAGATGCAGAGACGGAGAGGAAGAGAGAATTCTGCCACACTGCCAGCAGAGTCCCACATGAGGCTTGATCTGACGAGCCATGCAATCATGACCTGAGCCCAAATCAAGAGTCATATGCTTAACCAACTGAGCCACCCAGGCACCCTAAGGAACTGATTTTGTAACTAAAGAATCACCTGATATGTTCTACACCCCTTAAGAAAATAGACTTAATGAGGGGGAGGGGAAGGGGGGTGATGGGCATGGAGGAGGGCACTTGTGGGGATGAGCACTGGGTGTTACATGGAAACCAACTTGACAATAAACTATTTAAAAATTAAAAAACAGAAAATAGACTCAAATTTAACCAACTTAACAGTGATATTCCCAGTATACTGCCCAGTTCAAAAATACTTGTAATGAGGATCCTCTTCATTCCCTAGTTTGGTTAGCAGTACCCAGTCTTCCAAACCAGAAACCTGAGTGTCAGTCTAGGCCTTTCCCTCTCCCTTACCCCCATCTTTTGCAGACTCCTGACTGAAATGACCACCAAGTCCTATCTATCTGGTGTCCTTAGTGTTCCTGCAGTCTATTCTCTCTCCATTTCATTTGCACGGGCCTAGTCTAAACCTTTTTCCTCACCTTACCTACTACAACAGTTACCCTGACATCACTGCCTCCAGTTACCCTTTCCACTATGATCCTTACTCCACGCTGTCATCCAAGTGATTTTTTTTTTCCAAAATACAAACCAAATGTATCTTCCGCTCAAAACTTTTCACTATGTTCCCCCCTGATCACCCACAGAATAAAGTACAAGCCACGTATAATAGTCAAAGCACATAACTTTCCATGATTGGAATCCTGCCTGCCTCTCAAGCATCATATCCCACTGCACTCCCCCCATCCTGCACTTTAAGCCCCATTATTATCAAACTTCACTGCTTGAATTTCCAGCACATCCCATGCTATTTAATTCCTCCAAACTTTTTGCATAGGCTGTTGCTTCAGGCTAGAATAGCCTTCATTTCTTCTTCTCCCTTGGCTCTCTGGCCAACTTCTATGATTCTTTCAAAACACAGCTCAGATCTCAGGAAGCCATCCCAAGATCATACCCTCTTCCCTTAAAGAATTATTTCCTCCACTGCCAACTTTGTAAGTAATAATAGAATTTACTGGGCATTTACTATGTGCCTGACACTGTTCCGAGTGCTTTACATGTATTAACTCATTTAATCTTCACAAAAATCTTTCCTATGAAATGGTACAATTTCTTTTGTAGATATGGAAACTAAATCACAGAGAAATAAATAACCTGTCCCCAATCATCATACCCAATTGTTAAATGATGAAGACAGATGAAAATCCCTACATCATATATATTTGTATTATTGTTCCTATCACAGTGAAGTTATTTACGTGACTGTCAGTACCATGGACTGTGAGCTCCTTGAAGGTAGGGATTATGTCATACTCAACTCTGAAGCCACAGTGCCTAGTGTAAAGGAGGTGATTAGTGCATACATTTCTTGAATTGCATATAAAATAACATTCCTTACAAGTTCAAGAGAAAAGCATTCAGAAACTAGTTTCCAAATATTCAAATATGCTATAAGAGTTCTAGAATAGAGCAAGTTATTTTTCTCATGGAATAAAAAGGGTTTCAAAAAGAAAGGTAATACAGACATGAGACTAAAGTCCATGTGGACAATGAAATAGACTTATTTTTGCAATGATACTATATAAACACTGCAATAAATCAAAACCCAAAGGACCATTTGCTTAAGATTAACTCTTTTTCTCCTACTAAATAAGAATTCTTGCTTACCATTCAAGGCAGTGAAAAGAAAGCCCTAAATTTACTTTGCTCAAGTAGAAAGAAGCAGATCATAGGCCAGCACTACTAATTGCTTCCTTCAGTCTGGCCAAGAAATGTTTCCCATTAGGCAATTAAAATAAAATACAGTTGCCTGACTAAGCATATAACAAAAGAATTTCTAAGGTTATATGGACTGGCATTCCATTATTCAAATAATGAAAAATTATTTAAGCCAACCAAAATGAAAATCAAGAACAAAACAGATTATCACCACCCCACAAGAATATAGATTTCCACATTAAAACTTTATTAAAACACATATAGGTTACAGTACAACATATGAATGTTTTCAATATTCAATAGTCATTCTTTAAACCTCCTTCAAATTATAAAAGCATCAAAGTTATGCTAACACTACTGATGAAAGACCTCAAGACCAAATCAACTGTACTTAGTAAGCTTTCAAAGTCACAGTCCTCTGAGCCATTCTGAACTGCAGTAATTAAAACCCACTGGGATGGTACCCGCAGCAACAGTGCATACCACAATACTTGTTAGAGTAATCTGTACCCTGCCCAGCTTGTACGCTCTTGCACTACAGAAAGGTACATCTGCTGTCAGAAGAAGCAGGGTTTAGGCCACACAGAGTTTAGGCCACAACGCAGGAAACTCTACCCCCAGATAGGTCTTACCATTTCTTGGTACACTCGACCATCAACTCCTGGTAGGAGGCCACAAACTGGAACTTGGATGCATGTTTTCCCACACGCTGCAGTCTCTTCCAAACTGAAGCCATGATGATCAGTCACTTGAGCAGTTCTGGGTTAGCAACACAGCAGCTTTAACAAAGCAGAGGGCCCAAAGGAAAGGAGCTTTGCATGTATGTCTGTACTTGAAAAAAAAAAAAAAAAAAAAAACTCAGCTACGACTTCAAATGATGTCTGGGGTCCATAAGTCTTCTCCCTGTTTCACAGGGTAAATCCCATCTCAGATGAATGGCCCAGTTAAGAACAGTATGATACACATGACAGTATGAATGAGAGGAGGTTCCCTCATGAAGACATCACCATTCCACCTCAGGGGCTATATGATGTGTATTCTGGAGAACTGTAAAGCAAAACAAAGAGAAAAATATGAGAGAAGCTTGAGGAGTGACTAACCACCCATGTTAGATAACATTGCAACAGACAACCTCAGTTCTCTGCATGTTTTTCAAACAATGAAACAAAACACCAACCTCAAAAGCCAGTAACATCAAGGATTCAAGACGTCAAGGAAGAAATTACAACTCACACCGAGGACGTAGAGCAACACACCAGGTAATCAGCATCAACAACAATCGAGAAACGCCAGTCGGGGCCCTACCTCCCCCTCCTAGCATCACAGAAGGGCGAGCAGAGCGGGAAAGTCTAGGGATGCTGTTTAATGTCCACCGCCAGTCAGAGGGAGGAGTGGAACATTTTAAAATAAACTTTGTTTTTCAGCCGATAATTAATAGCCTCCAGTCTTTGAATATGTGCTTGGAACAAATTAAGGAGCAAGGAGGAATGCTGTTGTTCAATCACAGGGGTGGGAAATGGATGGGAAAAGAGGAGTGGAGGGAAATCTCAAAGCGGAGAGAAGGCAATGTCCGGGCTCCAGGCCACTTGGGCTCTCCACCTTTGCTGCCAACCGGAGAGAACTGGAAACTCCTGCCTGGGCGTGAAGCAATGACCAGAGGGGCAAGAGCACAGAGTGGGGTGCGGTGCCTCCCTCCCCCATCCGAAGGGAACAGTCCGCCAGAGCCTCCTCTTCTCACGCACAGAGCCCAGACCCCTGCCCCACAGCGGTGGCAGGCGGTACCTCGCCCAGGGTCCCTGTCACCCAGGCGATGCCCGAAGACCCCAGCCCGGTCCCCGAGCCCCGTCCCCGCCGAACGTCCACTCCCGCCCCCCTCCTCACACCTCTAATCCCGCTGTCGGGCTGAGTCTGGCCCCGTTCCCTCCTCAGCGCCGCTCCTCCGTCGCCGCCGCAGCAGCAGCCGCCGCCGCCGCCACCGAGTCCTCCATCCCCGCCGGAGCCACATGGAACAGCCGAGCCAGCCGCGGCGCTCGCGGGAGTCGGGGTCTGCAGCCCCTCAGGCGGACGGCGCGCCTCACGCCCGCCCCCTCCCGGACGGAGTCGCCCCGCGACCGTCCCCCACCCTACAAAACCCTGCTAGAGCCGCCGCTCAGTGCCCAGCAACCCCTCCCCCGCCTTCCTCCTCCGCCACCATCATCATTACCTCCCCCGCCGCACCTCTCACACTAACCCTACCCACGGCGGCTCAACCTCCGTCCGCCCGGCCGCCATTGGCCGGGCACCACGCGTGCCCCGCCCATCTCGGCGACCGGGCCTTTGAGCAGCGAGGGCATCTCATTGGCCAATCTGGGTGCCTATAACAGGAGCTCCACCCCCCAGCTTTGGAGGTGTTTTTCCCCTAGCCGGAACGCGGCGCACAGTCTACCTTTTTTTAAAAAAAAAATTGGAACCCACCAGGGACGATCCCGCCCACTCCTCTGATTGGCTTGGAGAAGGAAACGATAGGCGGGAGGAGTAAGGAGTGTTTATAGTGAACTGGAAGATGGTTGATTAAACTGGATGTCCGTCAAAGGCGCGCTGGGTGCCGGGCGGGGTTTCTAGCTCCACACAGTGAAAGTAGAGCCAGGTCTGGCTTAGCTGTAGCTGTGGGCTGTGCGGCTGCTGTGGTTTTCTCTCTGGTACTCTCCTGTCCCCACCCTAGGAGCTGGGTGCGCCTTCTCCGCCACTAGCAACTAGGGTGTTTGCGCACACGGCCTTGGTTTCACCCGATTACTCTTGGGGTTTTTCCCGTGACAAACTGAAGTAAATGACCCTGCCAACAACGCACGCCTAACATTCAGTCTACTGGTCCTCAACGGGATTCAATAAACTGAGCTGGAAACAATATTTACAGTGCAATTTCTTCTTGTTCTGATTCTTTAACATTTCCTTGAATCTTCGTTTCCTTTTCTTCTCTTCCCCCCGCCCTCCCACTGTGGTCTTTTTCCCCTGTAAATAACTCGGGAGTGGCTGGCATATAAAAAGGGTGGTTATAGGCAAAGAGAATGAAATAACCTAAGCAGAGTGTGAACAGGGCAGGGACGCTTAACCTTGTTAAAAAGAGCTAAGGACCTTTCTGAGAATTTGATGAAAGCAACACTCTCCAAAGGAGGAAAATATATCCTATCATGAAAGACAAAAATTTGCTTTCAATTTTGGGTAGTTCACACATCTCTGATGTAGAGAAAGACGGCAAAGAATGATATTGGAGGGAGGGGGAATTCCAACATTTAAGGAATAAGCAGAGTAAAGTGGAAAAGAGACTGAGGAGGAATGGCCAGAGAAGTAAGAGCACCCTATAAGCTATCACCATATAGTTTGAAAAAAGACATGATAACATGAAAAGAATATAAACAAGTTGGGTTCCCTAAACAATTAAGGGCCATTGTTAATCTTACTATGGATGGAGAGCCGACTGCTTGGACAAAATAGCCTATAAGGTATCAGGATCTAGGGAAGGACTCTTTGAAGGACAGGACAGGAGGGCGATGGTGAGAAGTGATCACATCTATACACACAAGTAGAGCAAGAAAAGGGAGAGAGAGAGAAAGACTGAAGAATCAGGAGAGATAGGGAGACAGGTCTTGAATCCAGTATCTAATTATATTTCCATTTTCAATAAAGAAAGTAATCTAATAATACCACAAGAACACAATGTGCACTTTACAGAAAAGAACATCATAATCATGTATTTTGCTACAGTCTTAACTTTAAATATTAAGATAACCATAATATTTATATTGATTCTTATTTTCTGTACATCTTAGAGTTCTCGTGTCCTTCCTGAGTGGTTTACTAAGTCACTACAACCTGCAGCCATTATGATCTCATATAGTGATATATTCTGCATCATTAACAGACTTTAAGTGTATGGTTTTTTTAAATGACTAATTTATAGAAATGGTCATAAATTATTTTAATCTAAGTTGCCCTTCAGGAACAACCCACATGATGGTCAGGAGGGTTTTGCATTCCATTTATTATTGTTCTTCAGAACTTTTCAAACTTTCTTATGTGGTCAACCTGGTTTCATTTAGTACTCTTTCACGTCTTCAGGAAAAAGAGACACAGAGAGAGAGAGAGGGAGGAAGGGAGGGAGGGGGGGGAGGGAGATTTATCGTAGAGAAATTATCTTAAAAGCAATCAATTTTAAGTACATGTCTTTTTTTAAGGAAGAGGAAAAAAAAAGCAATGAAGGAGAAGGAGTGTATAGGACCCCTAGACAATCTTTCTCAAGAGACTGACAAAGAATTTCTTAGAGGACAGCTTGTCTTTTGGGGGAAGGATTTTTCTTGGATGTAAACTCTTATTTTTCATTCTAGCTGCACCGGTTGCTAAGAAGAGACCAAGGTTCAAATGAAGAAATTAAGTGCAGACCTTGATATTGTTCTGCTGCTGAGCTCAAGTTCATAGGCTAGCTCCTAGAGGCTCCCCCAAACAGCTTCTTCTCTCATACCTTTTTTAACATAACCTGTTTGCTAACTGAATTTATTGAAGAAACTTCCTTATAGAATATCTTAAGATTTTTTTCATCTGCTTAGCCGAAAATTATTGAAACCAACTAAGTATTGATCATATTAAATACCCTTGATAGTATATAAAAGATACATTCCCTATTCTCAAGGAGTTTTCATAAACAGATGTTTAGCATGCGTGCAAGAAAATAACACAAATTACTTAACCTCTCTGAGTCTTGGCTTCTTTTCCTGACAAACAAATAACCATGCCTGCCTTTCTGGGATGTTGAGAAGATGGAAGATATGTAGGTAAAATACTTGATACATAGTAAAACAGTCACTATATGGTAATTAATAATGTACACCATTGTGTCTGGTAGCAAACATAAACAGTCAAGAAAAACACAACCACTATTCAAGAATACTTGGGCAATACTTAGTTGCTACCAAACATAGTACCTCATGACTAAAGAAACAGTGCATTTAACATTATTCCTTACCTATTGTCTCAGTGATTACCAAAAGCAGAAAACCAATAACTTATGTGGACTTAAGATTTTATAGGAAATACCCTAAATTCACTTACCCTCAATCCTCATGACCACCTTTCATGCCATTTATTAGTGGAGATCTTATGGCATGCTACCTTTTTCTTAAAATCCCCATTCTCCCTACCAACCAGTGTTGCACATCCTTCTGACCCTCCCTCACCCTTCCATACAAAAACTGCACCTCAAACCCTTTTCCAATCCCCTACTTACTCTGGTCTTGATTTATCATTTCCTCCATCTCTGGCTTAAGCTGCAGTAATAGACCTGTGGATGTATATTATTTTAATTGTCCTGTCCATTTGATCCAGGCATTGACTGCAAAATTTTATAGATGTTTTACTTAACAGAAGATTCAACATTCAGAATAATTTTGATTTTGCCCTTAAATTCTATCAAGCTCACAGTGAAGACATAACACAAAGAAATAAGTGGAAATCCCAAAAATTTCAATCTTCTTTGTCGTGGCACTTTTAAATTCTAGAAAGTATTTTCCATGAATCAGCTTTGCTACTGTTTCAGAAACCTCTGAAATGGAGATTTTAGTCAATGAAATGCAACCAAAGGCTTGAATTACTGTCATTCCTGGTGATAAAAATTTTATCTTTAGGTTTTACAGTTTTTTGCAGTAAAATTGTCAGAGGTATTACTGAAGGATTTAACCACTAAAAAACTTATCTGTGCCTTAGTCATAGTAATAAGATTTACTCCCAATAATAGCACTGCAGGTTTTTGCATTGTTTTCCAGTTACCATAGCAGTTATACTATATAAAATATTACTGCAATCTTTAACTGCTAATGAAATTATTTATTTTATGCTGAGGCATAGGAGCACGTGTACCCCAATGTTCATAGCAGCACTCTCCACAATAGCTAAAACATGGAAAGAGCCTAAGTGTCCATCAACAGATGAATGGATCAAGAAGATGTGGTTTATCTATACCATGGAATACTACATGGCAATGAGAAACAATGAAATCTGGCCATGTGTAGCAACATGGATGGACCTTGAGGGTGTTATGCTGAGCGAAATAAGTCAGGCAGAGAAGGACAAATACCATGTGTTTGCACGTATAGGAGGATTAGGAGGAACTTGACGGAGGAACAAGGGGGAGAAGAAGGGCGGAAATGGTGGGGGAAAGGGAGAGAGGCAAACCATGAGAGACTCTTGAATGCTGAGAAACAAACTGAGGACTGATGGATGTGGGGGGGAGGGGGGGATGGGCATGGAGGAGGGCACTTTGGGGATGAGCACTGAGTGTTATGTAGAAACTAATTTGACAATAAACTATTTGTAAAAAAAAAAAATTAAAAAAAAATTAAAAAATAAAAAAAAAAGAAATTATTTATTTTAAACCCATAATAAACAAATTTACTCCTGATAATCCTACAGCACTTCTTATGTCCTAAAAATACTGTGGCAGGCTACTACTTTAAAGTATTAACTGATGGTTTCTGTAGTAGTTGTTTTTCCAGATACTTCTTTTTATCTTATGGCCTTTCTCCTCCTAGACCCTACCCTGATACACCCTCAGCATCACACCCACCCTTATTTAGGCTGGTCTTTGATCATTGTTTCAGGAAAGGAATATAACAGAATGAAGAGAAACAGAGAACTTTTCCCTGGCTTTTGAGTTTCAAAATCCTAGTCCTTTTAGGGAGCAATGAAATGGATCCTATTAGAGACCTACACTGTTCAGTATGATAACCTCTAGCTGCAGGTGACTACTGAATACTTTAATTATGGCTAGTTCAAATTGAGATATGCTGTAAGTATAAAATATACACCCATATCAAAGACTTAGCATGTAAAAAAAGATTGGAATATATCTTATTCATAATTTTATATTGATTACTTGTTGAAATTATAATATTTTGGATATATTGGGTTAAATAAAAGACATTAAATATTAGTTTCACCTGTTACTTTACCTTGTTTAACATTGTTATAAGAAAAATGTAAATTATACATGTGATTTGCATTATATTCCCATTGGATAGTGTTGCTATAGACAATAGTAATACTTCCTTTCATACAGATGAGAAATGGATTTCCTGAACTGGAAGGAGACGAACAATCGGGAGGAAAGTATTGAGAAGCTAGATGCTGGTGGGTCCTTAGGACAGTAAGTCCTAGTCTCACTCTATCCTGGCACAAGCCATGGAGAGGGGCAACTGAAATAGCTGGACCTATCTATGCAGTCTGAGAAATCAGAGAGATAACATTCCTTTTCCTTGTTAGAGCCAAAGGTGGTTGGCAAGACCCCAAAGAGAAGAAAAAGCTGAACTGTGTGTCTAGCCCAGCCAAGACAGTTCAATAGAACTTCTGTGATGAACAAAATGTACTATACTGGCTGTCCAATATACTTGCCTCTAGCCACTTGGGGCTATTGAGCACTTGAAATGTGGCTACTGTATCTGAGAAATGGGAGGGTTAATATTTAATCTTAATTAGTTTAAATTTAAATAGTCGCATGTGGTTGATAGCTACCATAAGGGACAGAGAAGCCTTACATATTACCATGAGGGTTCTAAAAACCCAACACAATGATTTCCAGACTCCCAAAAGGGTGCAGAAAGCAACAGAAACCACCAAACCTAAAGGGGTTAGGTTGCTAATAAACCAAGATTAACCCAGCAGCAATCTGAGGGAAGGGCTGCTATTGAGGAAGGATGCGGATTGGAAGTTTTGGGAGAACAAAAATGGTAGAAGAGGAATGAGGATCAAATGCTCCACCTGCTTCCACTGACACTCTGATACTGTGTAAACTCCTTCAATTTAGATGCAGTCCCTGCCAAAGTGACTATGATTAAGTGTCTGCCACTCCTTGTGAAATCAGAGCTTAACATAGAAATTGAGCTATTAAAAAATGAAATTACATTTCTTGAAAACTGGATTTTTTATATTGAGATTTGTACCTACTATAAAACCTCAAATAATCATTTTAACAAAATACATATAAATTAATATTTATTCTTTTAAAAAACAGTATTTTTTCTTTATCATAGAACCCAAGTTCTTTGGTAAACCTGAAAGCTTAGAAAAGCTGCATGAGAAAGCCATCTTTTAGGGGCACCTGGGTAGCTCAGTCGAACATCCGAATCTTGACTTCAGCTCAGGTCATGATTCCAGGGTTTGTGGGACCAAGTGCCACATTGGTCTCCAATCTGAGAATGGAGCCTGCTTGAGATTCTCTCTCTCTCTCTCTCTCTCTCTCTCTCTCTCCTCCTCCTCCTCCTCCTCCTCCCTCCCTCCCTCCCTCTCTTTCTCGTTAAAAAATAAAAAACAAAAAAAACACTTAAGGGTGCCTGGGTGAGTCAGTGGGTTAAGCCTCTGATTTCAGCTCAGGTCATGATCTCCTGGTTCATGGGTTAGAGCCCCACATCAGGCTCCACACAGCTAGTATGCTTGGAATTCTCTTTCTCTTCCTCTCTCTCTTCCCCTCGCCCACTCATGCTTTCTCTTTCTCTGAAAATAAATAAACTTTAAAAAAAAGCTTTTAATTTAAAAAAAGAAGAAAACCATCTTTCAACTAAAAAGTTTCCATGCTAGTTTCCCATGAAGTTAGTCGTAATGAAATTTTGTACATTAAACCTGAAATGACATAAATTCTAAGACTAATTTATATCCTAAAACCCCAGTTTTGTCCAGTTCCACAACTTCCAGGAAAGACTAACCTGGGCCAGGTTGGTAGAGACAGAGGAGCATCCTTACTGCCCTGAAATTCAGATAGAGACAGAAGCAAGTCTGCAGAGATCATCTTCTAGTGATTCAGTAGGTCTGACTTCTATTGTTAATCTGGAGCAGTATATATTGAATGAAAAGAAGGCTCAGAAATCCTCAAAAATTATTACAGGCATTGATGATATTAAAAATGTAGAGACTCAGAATGTTAGCAACAACACCACACAGACAATAATTATTAGGATGGATGACAGCCATAAACCATTGGCCCAGCTATCCTATTGTGGACCAGCTAAATACAACTGTGACTCTAGTGTACCTTTGCCGGTCTATACCATCCTCATGGCGTGATCCTTCAAATTACTTGAGATAATTTTGGAGTACTGAAGTCACAGTGCACAAATACTGTGTATGTGAAAGCAGGTGCAGTTATGAGATATTTAAACATCACAAATGAGTGGGCCATTACTAGAAGTATTGCAGCAAAGGTCTGAGTTGGAATTAGGAGCCATTTCTGAGAAAGCTTTTGCTAAATTCAGTAAATTTATCTCCTACAAAATCAGTAGGGATTCTTGACCAAGATTGATTGGCCATTTCCCATGAAATGTTAAGACTCTTTGATCAATCATAAAGAGTAGACTAACCTCTGCTTCTTTTCTTCTATGTTTTCAAAAAAATGGAATAAATCCTAGGTAACCAGAAACAGCATCCAGCCAGTGTTTCCCTCTGAATAATTCTGGATGACTATATTTAATGTGGACAAGATAATAAAATTAACATCTTCTGAAATAATAAGGTTCGACAGGAGAGGCAAAGAAAAGCAGTAGGAATTCACAATCTGGGAAGGCATTGAATATCCACCATGTGGTGTTAAATCAGAGCATTTCCATCTCAAATAGAGCAAAAAAAAAAAAAATAGCAAGCTGAAATCAGGCGGAACCCCACTTACCAGGGCATTACACATGGGCCAAAGGAAAGAAGCGCTCTTGTAGAAGCTTGTCCCAGATGAGTAGAGATGGAAAATGAACCCAGCTTTCAGAGGGCAAAACCCATGCACAGTTTGGGCAATCTGCTTAAGCAAGCCAAGATGAAAAAAAAAAAAAATTCCAGGGCAAGGGCAATAACATAGGAGCCAGAGAGAGCTGCAGTATCATTCCAGAACTCTATTTTTACAGCAAATCACCAAATTAGTGACCAGGCTTACAGAGAGCAGAACATAGCCTGTTAGCAAAAAGGACTTCGTGAGACGTGCTGGAAATTTCTTCATTTTTTGTAGCAACTTTTGCATGCTATTTTTAAATATTCCCAATAACAAATCACTGATATTTTTCTCCAAAAAAAAGAAAGTCAACTGTTGTGCAAGAGTTGAGCTTTTGTGCCATAGTTCAGTCTTCTAAAGAAATCCTGGTATCTTTAACATTAAAAACTGTGACATCTTATCCCTGAAATAAATTTAGTGAATTTAGATATTGAATATAGTACTAAGTTACACTTGGTGAGAAATAATTATCTGGCATTATCAGTGTCCCGTTTCTCATTTCAAAAACTTAAGGTGTGTACCCTTCCCTGATAACAAGCATTATATGCTTCATGTAGAAAACAAGAATGTTGTACTTGTTCATCCTTCTTCACACAACATATACTAAAAAGATGTATATTTAGAGGTCATGACTTGATTATCTTTAAAATATTCACTCTGTCCTCAAACAAAAAAAAAAAAAACAAAGCAAAAACAGGAAGTTTATTGGTGACTGCTGAACTTCTTTTATTCTCATACCTCCTAGTTACTCACAAAGCTACCTTATGCATGCCTCTTCTCCAGCTTTACATCACAGTTTGCAAAATAACTGCCAAAATCCTGCAGTTGGTTGTCAGTAATGAATAAGGGTAACTTATTGAGTACTTCTTCATACATGTCACACTGGAAAGTGGATGATGACAGTAACTGCTTGTCAACATTGTGTGCTAGGCACATGGGCAATGCCCAGGAATGTTATTTGATCAAATCATTTTGCCAATAGTTCCTTCTGCTTTCTCATGTAACATCTTATTCATTTTCATGCCTTGCAAGCTTTAAGGCAACAATGTAACTTGTACCTAGTTTTGCTACAGAGAGTACAACTTTGAATAATAGTTTTAAGATTTTTATTTTCTTTGATGATACTTTCAGTAAAAAATTCATTCATTCATTAATATCTTGTAAATAACTACTAAGCTCAAAGCATTGTGCTAAGTATTGGGAATGTAGCACACATCAAAACATAAAATCCCTGTCCTCATGGAACTACATTCTGCATCAATTAGAAACCGTTATTTAATAATTGCTTTAGAAAAATCTCCATTGATAAAAGGCCACTGTGCTTTGTTTAACAATGACAAAAAAAGCTAACTGAGAAAAGTGTTATAAAAGACAATGCACTGGGGACTAACATTACTAGAAAGCCCACTCAATGAAATTTAATTTTCAGATACTTATTGTACTTCCAATTTATACATTAATTTCCTGTGCAAAGTCACATATGGATTTGTCACAGCGAATACAGATTTATAATCTATATTTGCACTGGAGTGCTGTTTATAATTTATATTTCTTTATTTAAATTGCAATATTTACATTACTATTTTAACATTATTTTATACTTCATTGAACCACTTTATAATATTGATCCATTTTTTTAAATTATTAATATAGGCCAATACAACTATAACTACAAAATGTAAAATTAACATGCCAAATCTGAAATTACATTGATTGAGAGATTATCTGCCCTCTGATAAAGGTTAACTATGCCAATCTAATCAATGTATTCCCTGGAGCTCAACATGGAGCTTTTAAGAATGATTATTAAGAGGGCACCTGGGTGACTTCATAGGTTAAGCTTCTGACTTCAGTTCAGGTCATGATCTCACAGTTCATGAGTTTGAGCCCTGCATCGGACTGTGTGCTGACAGCTCAGAAGCTGGAGCCTGCTTTGGATTCTGTGTCTCGTTCACTCTCTGCCCTTCCCTGCTCATGTCCTGTCTCTCTCTCTGTCTCAAAAATAAATAAAAAAAAAAAACATTTAAAAAAAGAATGGTTATTAAGAATGTGACAGGATTTTAAGAAACACACACCTATCCTACTAGATTTTCCTTTTGACTTGGTAAAATAATTTTCAGAAAATAAAATATAAAAAGCTTATTTTCACTGCCCTATGCTCAGAAATATTTTAGCTCTCTTCCTAGATATCTTAGAGGTAAAATAATTATGAATTAGCTTTTATCTTGTATGTGTTCTATGATTTTAAAAAATATAAAAATACATAAGAGAATAAAGACTCAAAGAGAATATACAATTTTATGTTGGGGTGTAAAGATTATAAGCAATACCATTTCTTTTTAAAATTCTCCCTTAATGTCTTAAATTGTTTTTTATAATAATGATTAAAATTGTATAACTGTAGTCCTAGATTGAAGATATTATGTAAGTCTTTATGTACTCTTTTTTTCTTTTAAAGTTTATTTTGAGAAACAGCATGTGCGTGTGTATACAAGTGGAGGAGGGACATAGAAAAAGAGGGAAAGAGAGAATCCTAAGCAGGCTCCACGTCAGTGCAGAGCCTAATGTGGGGCTCAAACTCATGAACCATGAGATCATGACCTGAGCCAAGTCAGATGCTTAACTGACTGAGCCACCCAGGCACCACTAGGTACTCATTAAAATGTTCTCTCACTATCTAAAGGCCTTTTGTCTATAGTCTCTGCTTATAAATCATATCTAATTGATAAAAATGAAAATTCTCCCTTGAATAAATCCATTCCTACTACATCTAAGGTGTTCTGATTCTGGATCCATTTTGCCCATGGACACACCTCAGTTTGGGGATTGAATGAAGAATTTCCTTTCAGAAAACATTCTATTACTAGGAGTATCTTCTGTACTTTATATCATAAAAAGAAGGATAAGTTTTCATGAGTACTTTTTATGTGCTTGAATTGCTTTATTGAGATTTAGAACCATGAATTTCATGGTGCTGCTGGGTATTTTCTGCATCATCCTCTAATTGAGGGCTCATGTTTAACTCCCCTCCTATTTTCACATTCTGTATGGAGGATTCTGTTCTCTGCTCAAATAAGCAAATATTTGCCAGGTGCCTACTATTTGCAAGAAAGTGTTAACGTAAAAAAATACATTTTAAAACCTCATAAAGACGTATAAAATTTTTTACATTTAAAAATACGTAAGTCACAGCTGGAGACCTCAAGAAATTTAAAACTAATATCAGAGAAAAAAATGTGATATAATAAAAATGTAAACTATCGCAAATGTGATAGCTCATAAAATAAGAAATAAACAAAAGAAGCAGTCTAAGACAGAATTAAAAGAGATACTAGAAATCTGTTGCTGTCTCGTAGTCTGAAGCGACTCAAGCCAGTTATGGTGAAGCACACAGAGCAGAGGATGAGGCTGATGCTGGGAGAACTGGGTTACTGTTGTATCTCCATCACTTACAAATTGTGTTAACCTAAGAACTCACGTAACTTCTCTGGATGGAAAGGGGAGGGGTAGACATATATATGTACCCACAGCTCCATGTCAAACCAAGCAGACACAATTCTGGGACAACTGGTAGAAGTAAAATGATTAGGAAAGAGAAGAAACTTTTCTGGGATTGTTAGCTAGGAGGATGACTGTTCTGCTACCGGAAACTTCCACTAGAACGAGTCTACCTGAGAAAGAAGACGAAACTGAGAAAGCCAGGAAATGAAACCGAGCAAAAGTTGCTTCATTTGCCTCATCTGTGAAATCGAAATGGGAAAATGATACTTTGCTACCTAGAAGTAAGGGCTAGAAGAGACACCCTCTTAGACCCCTTCAGCCCTATTTCTGTGATTTTAAAAATTCTTGTCTTTAATAAATGGATAGATGTGTACCAAACATAAAAGAAGCATTTAGAATTTCTCAACAGTTGTTTCTATTATGATAATCTCATTTTTGCTACCTTAAAAAGTTTGTTTTTCTCCACCTTGGGGCTACTTTTGTTTATATTTATGGGTTTTTTTGTTTGTTTTCATTATGGTGTGACTTTTATTCTTGTGACTAACTCATTGCATAACTGGGAGCCTGTATCTCCCACTTCCTCCCCCATTCCCCACCTCTGGCAACCTTCAGTTTGTTCTCTGTATATATAGGTCTGATTCTGCTTTTTGTGCGTTTATTCATTTGGGTGTTTTTAGATTCCACATATGAATGAAATCATATGGTATTTGTCTTTTTTTGGTCTGACTTATTTCACTTAGCATTATACTCTCTAGGTCTATCCATGTTGTCAGAAATGGTGTGATCCCATTCTCCTTTATGGCTGCATTATAAATATATATATATTTATATATATATATATCACATCTTCGTTATCTATTCATCTATGCATAGACTCTTAGCTTATTTCCATATCTTGGCTATTGTAAACAGTGCTGCAATAAACAGAGGCATGCATATATCTTTTTAATTAGTGTTTTCATTTTATTTGGGTAAGTATCCAGTTACTGGAATTATTGGATCATAGGATATTTCTACTTTTAATTTTTTTTAAAAATTTAATGTTTATTTTTGAGAGAGAGAGAGAGAGTGGGAGAAGAGCAGAGAGAGAGAAGGAGACATAGAAGAGAAGCAGGCTCCAGGCTGTGAGCTGTCAGCACAGAGCCTGACACAGGGCTCAAACCCACAAACTGTGAGATCATAACCCGAGCTAAAGTCAGACAGCTAACCAACTGAGCCACCCAAGTGCCCCTCTATTTTTAATATTTTGAGGAACAGCTACACTATTATCCACAGTTGCTGTACCAATTTACACTTAATTGTGGCTAGTTTGATTGCATTTGTCTAACTTTAATTTTCTGATTGACCAAAAATTAAAAGTTTATAGTCGTAATTCCCATGAAGACAGTATGGTGTCTGTTAGGAACATGGAAAATATTATTGTTAAATGTACCAATTCCTGATTCAATTGTTTATACTCAACTCTAAAAGGGACAGTAATCAATTTTGGCCATTTTGTAAATTATCTATGATAAATTATAAACAAAAGCACTGATACAACATATTACTCTTTCTAGAGTACATTGTTTATAACTTCAACGGCAATTCAGCTCAATGAGTTCAATCTTTTTCAGTATGAATTGCTGAGGTTGTTTGAACCCTCTTTGGAGAGATACCCATGATTCACAATGGTTTTGCATTATGAAGATAAAGAGTACAAAACACCATATACAAAAATTAACACAAAAAGGATTATCAACCTAAATGTTAACCACTAAAACTATAAAACTCTTACTAGAAACAGGAATAAATCTTTGTGAACTCAGGCTTGGCAATTTTTTTTAGATATGGTAACAAAAGCATGAACAACAAAGAAGAATTGCACTTCATCAAAATTAAAAAACTTTGTACTTCAAAGACACCATTAAGAAAGTTAAGATATATAAACACATCTTCTTGATCCATTCATCAGTTGATGGACATTTAGAGTTTGATGGGGGTTAGGGGAGAGGGGAAAATGGTTATGGGCATGGAGGAGGGCACTTGTTGGGATGAGTGCTGGGTGTTACATGGAAACCAATTTGACAATAAACTATAATAATAAAAATTAATAGTAAAAAAAAAAGTTAAGATGGCCAAAAAATGGGAGAAAATATTTGCAAATGACATCTGATAAGGAGCTTGCCTAACTCAATAATAGACAAATAATCTAATTTAAAAATGACAACCGATTTAAATAGACATTTCTCCAAAGCAGATATACAAATGATTAATAAGCATTTAAGAAGATGCTCAACATCATTTGCCATCAGGGAAATGGAAATGAAAACCATAATGAGATACCACTTCATGCCCACTAGGATGGTTTAAAATCAAAGACAATAATATGTGCTGGTGTGAGGATGCAGCAAAATTGAAGCCCTCATGCATTGCTGGTCAGATCATAAAAAGGAACAGCCACTTTGGAAAAGAGTTTGGAAGTTCCTCAAAATGTTAAACATAGAGTTATTTAAGTCAGAAATTCCACTCCGAGGTATACACACAATAGAAATGAAAACATATGGTTATACAAAAATGTGTATATGAGTGTTGAGAATAGCATTATTCATAATAGCCATAAAGTGGAAACAACCCAAATTTCATCAGGTGATGGAAGGACAAGCCAGCTATGGATATCTGCATGACAGAACGTTATTCAGCCATAAAAAGGAATGAAGTACATTCTTTTAATAGAACCCAAGAAGAAGAAAGTAGAATACCACTGGAAACCTTTTCAAAGAAAAGATACTACCTTTTCCTTACAAACTAATCAAATTTGAAACCCATAGTGTTTGGAATTTTCTGGCTGACTTTAGCTGAAGTGCAAATGCCAGAGAGGAGGAAGGTGTAATGATGATGGATTTGCACAGTTCTAGGTATTTTGGCCATTGTCAACAAACTTTTGGAAGATCAAATCAAGAGCCCTTGAATGTCCTTAGGTTAATTTAGAAAGTTGTTCCACCCAGAAAGAGAGGCTTTAGCTTTTTTTTAAAGAGTACATTCTCCTCTCCAAACCATCTTAAAGGTCCATTTCTTCTTTACCCTTCATCAATTCAGTGTATTAGTTAGGATTATGTATCTTTACATGTGACAGAAAAGAAAACCCACAGAAGAACTATGGCTTATGTGATTATTTCTGTTTCATATAAAAGAAGTCTGGTGGTAAGCAGTGTAGGTTTAAGGGTGCTTATTCTACAAATTTGGGAGGGACTTAGATTGCTTCCAGATTGCTGCTTACTATCCTTCATCCTCATGGTCCAAGATAGCTGCTAGACATATAGCCAGCCCAACTATATCTCAGCAATAGGATGAAGGGACCAGGAAAGGTATATTCCCTCCCTTTGAGGAAACTTCCTAGAAGTTACAACAAGACTTAGCCAAATTTAGGCACAAGCCATAATCTATCTGCAAATGAGGCTTGGCAGGTCTTCAGCTGACTGGAAATGGCTCAGTAAATCTGGGTTCTTATTGCTAGAGAAGAAAAGGAGAATGGATATTCAAAAGTAAGTAACAATATTTGCCTGCAAATTTTGGTTGGGGTCTAGGCAAACCTAGAACACACACCTCCTAAATCCAAGTGTAGGGCACTTTCACATTTTAAATTACTGTGTTAGAGTATTATACTTTGCTGAGCTCCCCAGCTCCAGTCAGTTGTCCTCTGACGTTTGGTTAAATGTGGCTGCAGAATAATATAATTGGCAAGTGCCTTTGGTCAGTGGTCTGTTTCTATATTATTTTGTTTTTCTCAATATCTGTTTTATGAGCTATAACTGACATATCATAATTGTTACCCATTATGTGACTTTCAAAGTATATAATTCATGAGGCACCTGGCTAGTTCAGTTGGTGGAACATGTGACTCTCGGTCTCAGGGTTGTAAGTTTGAGCCTCACATGCTACATAGAGATAACTTAAAAATAAAATCTTAAAAAATAGTGTACAATTCAATGCTTTTTAGTATGTTCACAGAGTTGTGCACCCATCACCTCTATGTAATTTTTTAGCATTTCCATTACCCCCAAAAGAAACCCTACATCCATTAGCAATCACTTCCCCATTTCCCTTTTCCCCAAACCCCAGGCAATCACTAATCTACTTTCCATCTCTATAGTTTTGCCTATTATGGACATTTAATATAAATGGAATTATATGTGGTCTTTTATAACTGACCTCTTTCATCTAGCATATTTTAAAGTTTCATCCATGTTGTCTTTGTTATTATCTGTGATAAAGGTGGCAAGAGTATACAGTGGGAAAAAGACAATCTCTTCAACAAATGGTGCTGGAAAAACTGCAAAGATACATGTAAAAGAATAAAACTGGAACACTTTTCCTACATCATACACAAAATAAACTCAAAATGGATGTGAGACACAAAACCACAAAATTCCTAGAAGAAAACAAAGGCAGTAATTTTATTTTAAAAAATTTTAATGTTTTATTTATTTCTGAGAGAGAGAGAGAGAGAAGGGGAGGGTCAGAGAGAGAGGGATGCACAGAATCTGAAACAGGCTCCAGGCTCTGAGCTAGCTGTCAGCACAGAGTACGATGCGGGGCTTGAACCCACAAACCATGAGTTCATGACCTGAGCCGAAGTCAGACGCTTAACCGACTGAGCCACCCAGGCACGCCAAAGGCATTAATTTTTTTATATCTTCCATAGAAACATTTTTCTAGAAATGTCTCCTCAGGCAAGGAAAACAAAAGTATAACTATTGAGCCCACACCAAAACAAAAGCTTCTGCATGGTGAAGGAAATCATCAACAAAGCAAAAAGGCAACCTAATGAACGGGAGAAGACATTTGCAAGTGATATATCCTGTAAGGGGTAAATATCCAAAATACATAATAACTTGTACAACTCAACACCAAAAACCCCCCAAATAATCCAGTTAAAATAATGGGCAGAGGACTTGAATAGACATCTTTTCGAAGAAGACATACAAATGGCCAACAGACACATGAAAGGATACTTAACATCAGTAATCATCAGGAAAATACAAATCAAAACCACAATGAGATATCACATTACTCTATGACCCAATAATTCCAGTAACTTGGTATTTAAGAAAAAGATACATGCACTCATATGTTTATTGCAGAAGTATTTACAATAGCCAAAATTTGGTAGCAACCAGGGTCTATTGATAGATGAATGGGTAAGGAAGACACACACACACACACACACACACACACACACAATGCAGTCATAAGAAGGGATGGGATCATGCCACTTGTGACAACATGGATAGACCTAGAGAGGATAATGCTAAGTGAAATAAGTCAGACTGAGAAAGATAAATACCATATGATTTCGCTAATATGTGGAATTTAAGAAACAAATGAGTAAAGAACAGAAGAGACAAGAAAATGGACTCCTAAATACAAAGAACAAACTTGTGGTTGCCAGAAGGCAGGTTGGTGGGGGGAATGAGTGAAATAGAGGATTAAGCATACACACTTATCTTGACGAGCTCTGAGTAGTGTACAAAATTGTTGCATCATTATATTGTACATTTGAAACAAATATAACACTATATGTTAATTATACTTCAATAAAAGTATATATATAATTCAATAAAAAGAGAAGAAAACTAAAAGTTTACAATAAAATTATATTTTCAAAGTCAAAAACCATATTTTAGAGGCACCTGGTTGGCTCAGTGGTTAAGCATCCAGCTTTTGATTCCAGCTCAGGTCATGATCTCACAGTTCATGGGTTTGAGCTCTGTACTGATAGCTCTTGGGATTCGCTCTTGGGATTCTCTCTCTCCTTCTCTCTCTCTCTTTCTAAGTAAATAAATAAACTTTAAAAATATTTTTAAAAAATATATGCATACCAACATTCCCAGGTGGGCTTTAGACAATACCAATGTGATTAAACAGCAAACTTATAACAATCTGTTTGCAGACTTTTTAAACAACATGCATGCAAATTCTGCCATATGAAGAAATAGTAAATACTAGAAAATCCTGGGAAATAACTTTTTCACTTCCTAAAGTTACAAAATCTACTGCTATTTTAGTAATAATTGTAATTGCTTTCAGTGCGTATTTTATAATTCGTGCATGAAAGACTACAATTCACTTTAAATGCAAGGACAAATAAATATTCAATAAAGTTGTTTCATCAGGAAAAGTTTAGTCAGGATTAGGTATTAATGTAATCATAATATGGTCACACAATCTGGACTTTTGCACATGAAAACAAACACTTGCAATTAAAAAACTTTTTTTCTTTTTTAAAAACTTTATTTATTTTGGCGGGGGGCAGAGAGAGAAAGATAGAATCCCAAACAGGGTCTGCACTGTCAGCACAGAGCCTGATGCAGGGCTCAAACACACAAACCGTGAGATCATGACCTGAACTGAAATCAAGAGTCTCACGATTAACCAACTCAGCCACCCACAGGCCCCTACTATTTCTTAATTGTCTCTTCGCCCAATGTGGGGCTTGAACTCAGGACCCCAAGATCAAGAGTCACATGCTCCACTGACAGAGCCAGCCAGGTGTCATGACATTTATAATTTTTAAAAATTATTTCAGGGGCGCCCAGGTGGCTCAGTTGGCTAAGCATCCGACTTCGGCTCAGGTCATGATCTCGTGGTTCATGGGTTCGAGCCCTGTGTCAGGCTCTGTGCTGACAGCTAGATCAGAGCCTGGAGTCTCCTTCAGATTCTGTGTCTCCCTCTCTCTCTCTGATTCTCTCCTGCTCACGCTGTCTCTCTCTCTCTCCCAGAAATAAATAATAAACATGAAAAAATTATTTCAATATTAGCAGAAATTTTGTTTTAGGGAAACACATCAAAATAGATTCTGAACTAGCCTACTTTTCTTCCTATCACACTTGATATTTTCTGTGTTGAGGTTACACTTACAGATATTTATTATATGCACAGCTCACTGATAAGTTGTTGAGACTTCTGGATGATGATGATGATGATGATGATGATATAATCTCTAGGCCCAACATGGAGCTTGAACTCATGACTTCAAGGTCAAGAGCTGCTTGCTCTACTGATTGTACCAGTCAGCATGCTAAGACTTCTGTCTTTTAATCAATAAGATTGACTTAAGTTTTAATGCATTTAAAGATCCTTTTCAATAAAAATGACTATAGACCTTGAAAGTTTTCACATTTTTAAATATTTGTGCTGGATTAGTAACTACTAAAACGTAACAGTCTTCAAATGATTTATACACTTAATTCTGGGACTCCTGAGTATGGATGGATGAAATGGGATACATATATTCTTACTTAGGGTTGCATGAAAACAGCCTTTTAAGTACTCATACCAATGTCCTCCATGAATCAAAGCCAGAATGACTATTCTGAAATTTGAATCTGGTCCTGTATCAGTCCTCTACAAAGAAAGGAGAATTGATGTACAACTTCCAGATTGTAGAGAAGATGAAAAAAAAGATCCTATTTTGATTTGTCTATTTCAAAAGTGGCCCTTTATACTTTCTCTATGATTAAGTCTGGGTAGAGTAAAGGCAAATAGATGAATAAAAGAAAAGAAAATGTCTGACATGTGGGAAAAACTCAGTGAATGCTGATTTCCTTCTTTTCAGTTCCTTCTGAGGAGAAATTTTAGTATATAACTTGTTGATTAAGTTATATAAAGTATAAGGGAAGAGATGGTATTGATCACTCATGCTATCTTAAATATCCAACTTATACATACAATAATTTACTTTCTTTAATAATTCTCTCTCAAGCTAAAAATCAGAGCCTGAAAAGCCTTAGAAAATTTGCTTCTAGCAATATCACTTTACTGTTTTTGTGAAGGTCAGGTTCCAATGAAAAGGAAACGTAAGAAGTCTTTTCCCGAGTCTACTTTTTTTTTTTTTTTTTAATGAAAGTGCCTCTATTCTTCTTTCAAAAGTTGGTACATCTAATACATTGTATACTTACACACTCTGGTAAAGAAGTCATCTATTAGTTCACTCATTTGAAAATTTCAGCAGTAACTACTTTGGGACTAGGTCACTCTTGCTATCTTTCCTTGAATCTTTTCAATCTCAGACTTTATTAAGGACATACTTACTCTTGACTCTTAATTTTCCATATCCATCCTGTGCCCTTCAGGGGTATCTTTTTTTTTCTTCTAAGTAATCTTTGAATTGAACATGGGGCTTGAATCCTGAGTTCAAGAGTTGTATATTGTGCTGACTTAGCCAGCTAAGCCCCCCAGGAGTCTCTTTAAAGTAATATTTCTGGGGGTGCCTGGATGGCTCAGTTGGTTGAGTGTCCGACTTCGGCTCAGGTCATGATCTCACGGTTCATGGGTTCAAGTACCAAATCAGGTTCTGTGCTGACAGCCAGTTCAGAGCCTGGAGCCTGTTTCAGATTCTCTGTCTCCCTCTCTCTCTTCCCCTCCCCTGCTCATGCTCTCTCTCTCTCTCTCTCAGGAATAAATAAAACATTTTAAAAAATTGAAGTAATATTTTGGTTCTTTGTATTGGAATGCTTACAGAGGGTTTCATAGAACATAGCTGTCCTCTTGTATTTAGCTTGGCACATCAATCCATAAAGAAAATTGGGAAAGCTTAATGAGAAATTAATATGCCATGTTGCAACTGTATTTTTATTGAGTCTAGGTAGGAATACCCAGAAAATTTGGCAGATAATAAGTGGTTACTTGTATGCCTAAATAGTTTATACTTCTACACAGAGGGGAAACCCATACATCACACAGCTCATCCATACATTGTCTGAGACCCTCAGGATTGCTGTAGGAGACTGGGATTTCCTATGCCCCCCTTGTGCTGGTAGAAGACTGCACATAGGTCAACAGGAAGGTAGGCCCAAGGCAAAACAATTTCTGAACTTTATTATTCCTAATCTTTGATGCAACAAAGGTTTAACCCCCCCCCCCCACCTCCATCAATAGGAAGATTATCTTTAGGTTTGAAGAAGGAAGGTAGTATTTAAATAAAAGGCTTGTTCAGATTTTGAAAAGTAGAAAGGGAGTGATCACAGACAAGTGTTTGGAGCTCAAAACGATCTTAGAGAATATTTAATTCAACTCCCCTAAGAATAAAGAGACCAAGAAAGTATTTGTGTCTGTTTCAGGTCAAAACAGCCAGAAGGCAAGAGGTCACATGGAGTAGTGGAAAGAGCATGGACTTTATGGCTGACAGCATGGATTTGATTCCCGCTCTTCTCACAACTATTTGAATGGTTTTCTCATATATAAATTGGGAATAATATGACCTGTCTGTTAAAGTTATTGTGAAGAGTAAATGATAAAACTTACATAAATTGCCTAGGATAGTTGTTGGTATTCAGTCAATATTTGGCAAATGTTATTCCCAGTGCAGGAACTCACACCAGGTCTTTTGACTCCAACTCTTGTACACTGCGCTGCACTGCACTATCAATACAGCTGGCCAGAAGGATTCAAATATTTGCTTAAAATACAAGATTCCAGTGAAATAAATTGTGCAGGACATCAAATAATGTTTTTAAAACATTCACTAATCATTAATGCAAGCAATACCCAGTCCTTTTTAGATGAAATTAAATGTCCCACTTTTCTCAGTGATTTTTGCTGTTTTCAGATACACACAGCTCAGTACAAAGAGAAGACACAAGGGACTTTTTATCTGCAATGCAGAGAGCAATATGGAGATAATTTACATCCGAACTTGCCGTTAGCTCCATATGGCATGTATTCATCATTTAGTGGGTTCAGTGCCCTTATCTTCAGAGCTTCAGTGATCAGGGTAGAAATTGCCTACTTATTTATGCTTGGCTGGACTGAAAATATAGAGAGAGGAAGAGGTGAAGGGAAATGCCACTCCCTGCAAGAACTGGCCCTGAAGTTAGGAGTCTAGGACTAACATTGGCTTGTCCAGGAATAGCATACTCTGTTTTAGAGAGTAGGCAAAATGCAGATGACATGAGGTGTATTATTTATGGGTTGCAATCATGCATGTTATTCCTGTCTGCCCCACAAAGGACTTGACTGTGGTTAAATGCAGGGCTGTCTTCTTTTTGTTCAGCACAAAGCCTCACTCACAGTGGGCAAGTGGGTGTTTGCAGCAACATGTGATCAATTGGTTTGTATCAGAAATAGGAGAAATTGCCCTCAAAAGCCAAATTAGGAATTAACCAACCCCATTCCCATGCCCCTACTTCAGAGAGGGGGAGTAGAAAGAGAAGCACTGTATTCTCCGCCCTTACTGAGAGTAAAGTAACAACTGATTCTCCTCTCACATCGCTTGGAAAGTCAAAGGCTCAGTCTCTTTATACAAAAGGAATTTTGATTTCCCTCCAATTTTTGCCTCAAAAGATATAAATCTTTCAAGCTGGAAGAATCTGGTCTTTTATCCTTCAGTCACCATGATTATCTCAGCGATGGGAAAGAGGGAATTCTGAAGTGTACACACCCCTCCCCAATGCCATCATAATGTTAAGTATATATTTAGTTCTAGAATTCAAACACTGGAGCAAAATGTGCAGCCATTTATATAACCTCTGGAATATTAAGGATTATGGACTGTTATGGTTTGAATTGTGCACACACTCCCATATGCTGAAGCCCTAACCCCTAGTACTTCAGAACGTGACCTTATTTGGAATTAAGGTCATTGAAGAGGTAGTTAAGAAGAGATCATTCAGATGGGCCCTAATCCAATATGAACTGGTATCTTTATAAAAAGGGGAAATTTGGACCCAGATGACCACATGGGAAGAATACCATGTGAAGATGAAGGCACAGATTGGGGTGATGCATCTACAAGCCAAGGAATGCCAAGGATTATCAGCAAACCACCAAAAGCTAGGGGAGAGACGAGCAGATTCTTCATCACAGTGCTTAGAAGGAACCAACACCGTCTACAACACAATACTAAAATTCTAACCTGCAGAACTATGAGATGATAAATTTCCATTGTTTAAACCACACAGTCTGTGGTACTTTTTATGTCAACCCTAGGAAACTAAAATATGGAATTCTCTTCCTTGCTTCTCTGTCTTCCTTTTCTTCCTTCTCTCTCTTCCTCTCTTTCTTTCTTCTCCCTCCCTCTATCCTTCCTTCCTTCCTTCCTTCCTTCCTTCCTTCCTTCCTTCCTTCCTTCCTTCCCTCCCTCCCTCCTTCCCTCCCTCCCTCCCTTCCTTCCTTCCTTCCTTCCTTCCCTCTCTTTCTTGCCTGCTAGACTTCATGGAAAAGGAGGCTGGAAAATAGGAACATGATTTTCCTTTTAAGCCATTGATGGACTTTAGGCTTCCTGTATCATTAAGAAATAAAAATTCTGGTTAAAAGGCATATCCACACCTGACTGTAACTAAAAGTTTGGCAAGAGTGGGCAAAAGGTGCTGCCTCAAGGGACATATATGCCAATGCCTTCTCTATGTGCTCAAAGTCAAATTAATGGCTCCTAAAACTCAATGGCTAATGTTAAGCCCTCAAGAACTAGAAGTAATCTCTTGTTTTCTTCCACAGTGGCTTTTCCCTTCCTTGACTGAAGAACCCATTTTTCAGCTTGCTATAAAGTTTTACTTTGTCTGGGTTTAACCATCCACCTCTAAAATGGAGCAGAAGCAATAAGCTATTACCTTTCCTTCTTTCTCAAGGAGTGACCCCTCCCCACTCCCACCCAGAGGAGTCTAGCCCAGGTTTTAACTTATTGTCCTTTCCCTTTTCTACCCATTGCCCATGAAAGACGAGTTTCCAAGACCACTATTTGGTTATTGTGCTCTTCTGAGGGCTCCTCAATGATACAGCATCAAGACTACTGACACTTGCATCTGAACATTTATGCACACCCACATACCCTCAAAGAGTTGTTCTTTGTTTCCTAAGATGGCACTACTAGATAAGTTCCAACGTGTGTGCCTAATACAGAGTAGGCTTATCTACTCTGAGAATACGAGGCCTTCTTGTGCCAAATGTGCCTGATACCTATTTTTAGACTAATGATCATCCAAACTCCAGAACTGGTTGGTGTGCTTAGAGCTACTGTATCCTCATCTATGATGGAAATGGAGCTTCTATTCATTAAATGGCAAAGTCTGGATCTCCAGTTGCTTGGGTCTATAGCCTGTAGAAATCTCCCAGGCATCCATGATGTTATCACACTGCTTGAAGCTATTCTAGCCAAATGGACATCTGTGGTTTTTGCCTGCCCAGCATTTATTCTTCCTCCTTCCCTAGTTTTCCCATTTTCTGTCCTTGTGGTTTAGGTGCTGACCTTATTAACTCAACTCTAGGCCTCTACCATTAGTGTAGAAGGTGCACATGACCAAAGCCAAGCCAATGAAATCAATTTAGGGCCTTGTGCTGGAACTGCTGGGAAAGAGGTGCTATCTCTATTTGAATTGGAGCCTGAGAAGAATGTAAGTAAGCCTGCAGTTTTTAGGGGCCACCAGATGAAAGGAATCTTCTGAGAATGAAACCAAGATGGAGAGATAGAAAGATCAAGGGGAAGTGCAGTGTAAATGTTGTCTGCACATCATCTGTATCTTTCAGTCCAGCCAAACTTGAAATTTTCAGCTATATAAGTCAATAAATCTGCTTAGGCCATTTTGAGGTGGGTTTTCCAGCATATGCAGCTGCAAGGTCCCAATATATCCATTGTTTGTTTTGGCCTTCTATCTTTTACTTCTTGCTTAATGTACAATAGTTGTTCTTGTGCATGACATTTACATGTTTAGCTCCTCATAACTGTTGGGATGAGCTCCACTTCATCAATAGGGTCCGGTGAATTTGCTCTTGTTAATCTCACTCTTCCAGTGAGAGAATTTATAGGTAGTTGATGATGAAATTGTTCCCCCAAATCCAGCAATGTATTGTCCTAGAGGCAGGCAGGATAGCTGTCTAGAAGGTCAGAAAACATCATGACTTATTATAAGACTATGACCTAGTTAAGAGCTTGAAACGTTCTGGCACCATCTGTCTGTCAGATTTCTAAACATTAGGATGATCTTGATTTATTTCTAGACTTTGTCAATCAGTTTACCACATGCTATCTGCAAAATAGTATCTAATGGCACCCTCATTCCAGGCTGAGTGTAGGATTTTCTTGGTGCAAGTTTGTATGTGGCTTTGGTTTTATAGCTGCTATAAAAACAACTGTTCACAGATGTTTACAGTGAACAACCACCAAAAAAATCCCAAATAAAGTAGAAAATAAGGCTATTAATTCAAATGCACTGGAAAATCTGCTTCTTAGCAATTTCTAAGTCAGGGAGAACAGGAGAATGACCACAATCTCCACCTAGAGAGTATCTACCCACTGCCAATGAAGGACACATAGACTCCTTGTTTAGCACTTCCTAGGACACATCACATCCTACTAGAGAATCAAAATATTATAGAATTGGAGAGACCACACTGTCATAGAGCTTGATTTATTCAGAATGTAGGCATGCCCTCCACCTTTTTCTTAAATGGCAATCCAGACTTCTTCCGAATGTCAAAATATCTGCAGGATTGGGTGACTCTGCCCATTGAAGGAAAACTCATATATATGGGAAGTGTTCCCTCTGCTAAGTCACAGCCTCTCTCTTTGTAACTTTTAAAAACCAGAATTTTATTTAAGGGAACTTAGAGATCATTTAATCCAACGTCTTCTTATGATCTGCCTTCTGGAAAAGAGTATCTAACCATCTTTTCTGTAACAGCTCTTTCAATATTTAATGGCAGCATTTGTGTTATTCCCATAACATTTTTTCCCCTCTGAAATCAATATGCCCAGGTGCCTCAGCCCCTTCCTTATCCTGGTCAGAGTTCTCTGAGACTCTACCCTAACTTTCTGTCTTCTAACTCCCTCTTGTGACATGATGCAGTTTCCCCAGCATCCCACCACTATTCATTCAGAGGCTAGGTATTTCCTTCCAGGTGCAAAACTAAAGGGGGGGGGGCGAAACACACTTTTCCATATTTTATGTTGTCCTAGCTATTTTATGTATTTATGCAGAACTATTATTTTATGTAGCCCTTAAGCACAGAAGGGTTGGTTATGAATGGCCTGCCAATGTTTCTGGCAAAGCCAGATTTTCTACAAATAAATTTGTCAGACTTCAGATCAAGAGTGTCAATAGCATAGAACTGTGCTGTGAGAAGTCACCAGAGCCGTTGCTTAGGCCACTGCTTCATTTCAATAGTGCTGTCTTATATGTATTCAGGTTTTTAAATACTGTATGTTTTTTTTAATTTTTTCAAAAATTTTAATGTTTATTTATTCTTGTGAGAGAAAGATAGCACACAAGCAGGGGAAGGTCAGAGAGAGAGGGAGACACAGAATCTGAAGCAGGCTCTAGGCTCTGAGCTGTCAGCACAGAGCCTGACGCAAGGCTAGAACTCTCTAACCAGGAGATTATGACCTGAGCTGAAGTCAGATGCTTAACCTACTGAGCCAATCAGGTGCCCCTTAAATAAATTATCTTATTTGATATTCACTACTACACTGGGAAGAAAGCTGGGAAATGTGTTACTCTCACCACTTTGCAGGTGAAAGACAATGACAGCCCCCCAAACCCCCCCTGCCCACCCCCCGGCCCCGGCAGCCCGCCAGGTTGGGTTAGGGGTAGAGGTAGGAGTCAAGTCTCATGACTCTTGACTTTCAGGCTACTGTTCTGTTTTCTGTACATCTATTGTCTTTTGCAACCAAATAGCCTCACATTCTCCCTATATAGCATTGCTGCATGTCAGCTCTTACCTAGTGGTTTACACCTAGAAGAAACCAGAACTTCTGACTACTGGAGTCCAGCAGTGATTTGCCATTAAACTCCAAGGATTCATTTCCCTCTCTCAACCCATTTGTGCACAACCAGCTCTGAAATGAGCAAACATATTGGGAGTAGTGGAAGCAATAATAATTTTTAAATGCTCATTTTCTCCTCACCCTCCCAAATATGCTGATGGGAATCACAGGTTCAGTTTGCCAAATGTTGCAGGAAAGGGCAAGATTAATTTTAAGTCATAAGCTAACAGTTGAGTAGTGATGAAGGAAAATAAAACTCTTTATCTGTAAGACTCTCCATGTAGAACCCAAGGCTTATCCCCCTTCACCTTTCTCCTTTGCCTGAGTATAATTCACTTATTTTCAGATGCAATAACCTGAGGAATAAGGGGGTGTGGAGCAGGGTGAGGGATATGAGTGAAGCCAGAGGGCACTAAAAATGAGAAGGGAGGAACTCTGAATCCCTGTGAGGAGCACATGGTGTCTTTACAGGAGTAGGTCTCCGGCTAGGAGCAGAACTTTCCTTTCCCACCTGATGATCTTATGATAACCTAATGAAAGCGTTCATAAAGAAAAGACACAAGGCTGGAAGATGTTTTCCTTTAAGATTCTTCTTTGGTTGATAAATAAAAAAGTCATAAAGAAGGACAAATTCCTCAATATTTGGGGAGAAATATTTCTTCAAGTTCTTTTGCTTGGAAGCTGAATGGGAACAGTGGAAGAGGGTAATTTGTGGTGGAGGGACTCATGCTCAGAATGCTTTGAAGAAGCACTCAAACGAAGCATGCTTTGTCCTCTTGTTTCTTGGATCTGCCAAAACTAAAATATATCCCAGATCTCAGTTTAGCTGTGGTTTTAGCTCCAGACCTCTAGGCGTTTGGTACAACACACTTTGATGGTTGGGATTTAACCCTGAAATCAAGTTGTTATGTAATTTAACAATCCCTATCCCTGTGTATGTTGGTGGGCAATACCATTTTATTATTTTTTTAATGTTTATGTCAATACAACTTTTATGCTTTGTATTCAGTGTCTGTCGTAAGTCTTTCATTACTGTTCAGAAATCTGTGATATATGTACATATATATTCACTTTCAATAGTGAAAACAGTATAAGGTTTTCTAAGACCTCCAGGTGCTAGCTACCTAACGGACCTTCAGGCAAGAGACTGAAATGTTAAGAGAGCTGATTAGGGTCAGATGGAGTGGAGGACTACATTAAACAGATGGAAAACAAAAATAATCCAAAGAAAAATATGAATACTAGGGTAATTAGGCTGATTATACAGTAATGACAGTGGCTAAAATTTATTGGCTACAGATACCTGTGATGTAAGATCTGCAGCAAATCAAGAAAAGCATCCATACTGAATTCAGGTTAATGTCACCTTGGCTTTCTGGAGGAGGTTATGGTATTGTCAAGCTTTTCATACTTAAATGGATTGTAAAAACAGCAGAACCAGTCAGTAGGTGTCTGGGTTCCTCAAGTAACAGGTACGACATTGATGTTAGAGTTAAATCAGTTTTCCATTATTTGGGAATTTATTAAACTGGCATGAATTATTGTGAGATGTTAAATAAAAAAGGGACACCATTTGGGTTTAGATTATGCTGAAAAAATGCAAATCATGGGCTTTAGAATCAGAAGATGGGGCTTGGAGTTCAGGCTGTACCTGTCAGGCTGAGTTGCCTTGAGTGAGTCAGGTAGCCTCTCTAACATGAAAGTGTTCTCTGCATTAAAATGAATCTAATAACAATGGCTATTTTGAAACTCAAATAAGCTACCATATATGAATGCAGGTTATGAACTCTGCAGTGCTAGTTACTGTTTTTATTTTTTTCTAGTGCTGACACCAGGTTATGAATCAAAAGGGGAAACAAAACAACACACCCTATTCCATCTGGGGGACAAAATAGATGGTAGTGAATATTTCTTTAATATTTCTTTTACAATATTTTCCCCCTCTTACTTCATCTGGATCTTTGAAAAGCTTCATTTATTTGCTATTATGGCTTTACCCTCCAAAGTTCCTGTATTTGATGTTCTTTGGCCCTTACCCCCCTGTTAAGAACTGAGAAAAGCAATGATTGTTGTAGGCTTGACCACTCATAGCTTAAGGAAGCAAGTTATAGAAACAGACTATAGTCCCTGGGAACTTAAATTCCAGCAACTACAGGTGGGGGACCATGTTTTGGTTTTTTGTTTTGGTTTATTTTTTGTTTTTGCTTTGGTTTTCAGGATTTAATTTTTTTTTAAACCTTTTAAAGCAATGTGGTTTCTGCCTGCTCTTCCAACAGTACAATGGCTTGGACTTTTGTGGGTTGGGAAACCATTAGAAAACAAAAATAATGGATCTTGTACAATTCAACAAGCCCCTACATAGGAATTTCCCGACCACACAATCCTGTAGGATCATGTCTGTGTGCCAGAGACATGGGCTAACCCTCAGCTTTATTCATACCAAATAAATAGTCACTCAGTCACCAGTGTAAATGAAATAAAGATAACCATTGACACTACCATTGCCATTTTTGAAATGTGAATTCTGAAAGGAATATGGCAATTCAGTCACCAAAATGTGTTTGTGAAATAGCACAATGTCAACTCATCTCCCTCAATAGATACTAGATAAGAAACCAAGATGAATAACTTACAGGAGCCAAACTAAATATTGTTTTACATCCTTACCCTAAATAATATATTATTCACTAAGGTTTACTTGAAGACAAGGATCACTTTACGAAATGGAACACATACAATGCTTAACAAAGGTGTAAAGCTTATACTAAAGTACTTGTGAAATTATATTCCAGGACAGATTTAGAACTGCTTTTTGAAGAGGGTAGCTCTACTTTGGCCAGGTTCATTTAGAGAATTTTTCATTCTTAATAATAACCAGATGATTTCCTTTTGCTTGAATGTAAACCCAAAGATTTCTCAGGATAAGAAGTCATCTCTCCATGGGTTCTTCCTTCTACTGCTTTTTTGCAGTATTAGAAAGTTTTTCATGGTGGCATTTCAAGAAACTGAAGAAAGGCCTTATTTTGGCCTTATCTAGGCCTTTACTTCCATGTTCTGACTTTGCCAAAATGTAAGCACATTACTGGACTCTTTTTTCAGTCTCAAGTCTACTTGAATGCCTGTTCAAATATTCTTAGGTTACTCAGTCATCTCTGCTTGAGAGCAAAGGTGACCATCTTCAGTATATCCATGAAAAAGAGAGTATCCCAGGATTTCCTAGAGTATCTTAAGGGCCATAATTTGCACATAGGGTCACTTTTAAATCATTTACTAAAAGACATTCTATAGAGGTAAATTACAGAAAGGTTTCTCTCCATTGGCACTAGGGCTCATGGTCAGTGAACCAGTAGGCTGGATTTCAGTCCACACCTGCCCTGGCAAGGCACTTTTGTACAGTGCCCAAAACAGACTACCCTATAGGGCATCCCGGAGACATATTCATCTTTAACTGTTCCTACCACATTCATGCTGAGGCCACAGACATCTGAAAAGACACTGTAGGCATAATTGCTTCAGAAACAGAAATCTCTCCAATTTCTGCCTCCCAGGCTTCCTTCAAATATTCACTCTCTTCTAGTCTCTGTAGTTCTTTCTATCCCACTAAAATGAACCCAAGTTCTTCTCCCTCTCTACCCAGTGATTGTCAAACTTTTTTAAAACAATTTTTCTTAATTTTTTTTTTACTTTGAGAGAGAGACAGAGACAGAGACAGAGCACTGGTAGGGGAGGGGCAGGCAGAGAGGGAGACACAGAATCTGAAGCAGGATCCAGGCTCTGAGCTGTCAGCACAGAGCCTAACATGGGGCCCGAAATCACTAACCATGAGATCATGACCTGAGCCAAAGTCAGACGCTTAACCAACTGAGCCACCCAGGTGCCTTGATTCTCAAACTTTTTAATATGAGTCCCATCTACATGAGGCAAAAGGCTCCAGGATTCCCACACTCCTCCAGTCTTTCCTACTTTTCAAAGAATTCTCTGATAGCAACAAGCTGTTGCTGTGCAAACACAATTTGTTCAGACTCTGTGAATATCAATCTGCTTTAGCAATATTGGTATAGATGGTTTCTATGTGAACTGCAATCCATATAGGTGTTTATGTTGTGTTACAGAGAACTTACATATCATAAATTATGGTGATCTCTATAGATATCACTATCCTAACATAGGGCTAATCAAACAAAATAGATGATGATGAAGATAGAGAAGGGTAGTTTATAATTAAAAAGCAGGAATAATAACCACAGAAAAGAATAATCAACTCAATATAGCATTGATACTGATAACAAAACAATCTTCCCCAAAATTGAGGATCCTTCAACAATCTCCCCATGCATATTTATAGTGGGAATTTGCAAATATTGTCAAGTGTTGCCTGGCAGCCAGGTGAATACTTAGTTAAGCCCTCAGTAAACCCTAGTTATATGTTAAATTCTTAGCAATGAATACCAAATACTACCAACTCCTAACAATTTTGCAGATATTAGTAAATAGCCTTTGGACACACATACACACATACACACACATACACACACTGAAAACCTAGGGCATCAAAGGCCATTTGCTAGTAAGATCCAAAAAAAAGACTTACATTTGGGGATCAGTTTGTGGAACATGAGGAAAATGCTTGTGGTCTCCCAGTTGGCTAGAGTCCATACCTTCAAATCACTGCTTGGGTTTTTGACTCAGCTGCTTTTTGACTCAGCTGCTCAAGATGCTGGATCACTTGTTTCATACTCTACGGCTACAAGGACATCGTGACCTTGTGCCTTAACCAGCTCCCTGAATCCCCAAACCCCAGTCCCTCTCATTGGAGTCCCTCTCTGGAAAGGAGAATTAGATGTTACCCACTAACTGGGCAGACTCCCAGTTACCACCTTGTAGTATCTGTGATGGCATAATGGGAGCCCTTCAGTCAAACTTGGTAAAGGGAAGTCAAGAGACTTGGTCACAGGCCACCTCTGCCTTGGCAGCTGTTTGATAGCAGGCAAGTTACCTCACCTCTCAGCTTACACATCTCTTCTATGAAATGGAAATAATAATGCCAACATCACAGATTTCTTATGAAGGTCAAGGAGATAATGTAAGTGATAAAACATGGTATACTATATATTTTATTTAGAACAGCAGTATATGTTATTATTGTAGAAAGATAATGTTCATGCAAACATCTGGACTGTTCTATTTTCAAAGTATAACTAATATTAGGATACTATGATGTATAAGAATGACAAGCAATATAGACTGTCAGCCATGAAGGTCAAATGCAAGGATCTCACAGGCCCTAGAGACTGTTGAGAAACAGTGTAAATTCCTGATTCCATAATCCTGAAATGTGTTATAAGGAAAAGTACATGTCTCAGTGGTACTGAATCTCCCTCAGCGCTTTGTTCCCCCTTCTTCTGGTTTGGGGAGCAGGACTTTTAATTCAGAGTAATTCTGAACATCAGAAATGAAGGAATTTTTTGCTTTATCCCACTTGAGATTAGGCGCTTTTAAGAGGACAGCGGCTGAAGAATGCTAAGAATTCTTCCCTCCACCCAGTCAGGAATGTGTCCTGCTTGGGGCACTTAACAAGAATGTGAGGCCTGCCAGATAAGGCCCAGAGCTTGGCCATTGTGGGCTTGTTGCAGAAGGGGGGACGGGAGGAGCCTTCCTTCAGAACCAGACCTTCCTCAAGATCTCCCAGAGGTTGCTCTCTGGCTGACAGTAGAGACAAGAGCTGGTGTTGCAGAACTAACCTCTGCAGACAATGAGTGAAGAGGCAGCTCAGCTGGACATGTGAAACAAAGACACAACAGTGTTCTCAGCCTTTGGGGGAAGTACTCTCTTTGGAATCAACACAGATGTGGGCTTGACCGCAAGCTCTGCTTCCTACCAGTTAGCTGCATAACCTGAATTAGATACTGTGTGAACTTGGGTTTCCTCACCTATAAAATACAAATAATAATAGTGTCTGCCTATTATATTTGTGGGGAGGATTGAATAAAATGATGTGTATAAAACACTTAGCATAGCACCTGTCCACAAATTGGGGCTATAAAGCCTATTTTTATATACTAGTTTTTAAATAGCTTCAATATCCTGTATTTATTCAATGTTACATTATACAATGTGATTTCATAACTGTTACTTCTTTTTTCTTATTGGTCCCAGTAATATTTTTTATATTACAAAACAATTTTATTTGTCAGTTATATCTTAATAAAATTGGGGGAAAATATGTGTCTCCCGAGGAAAGTCCACAAACTACCTATGGAATATCTTTCTCCCCCATACTGACTCTGAATTTGATCAAGTATATAGATCTAAATGTCAGTTTATAATTACAACTTACAAGAAGTATATTTGAAACAATAGCATACAAATGCAATCAGTAAAATCTAGCCCATTTCTTCAGCAGATAAATTCCAAGGCAGATAAAGAAGAGAAAAAATCCTAGAGTGTGACTTCTTTTTAATTACATTAAGCAATAGTGTGAACTTGGATATCTTAGGGATGATTTGTAGATAGTCATCTTTTAGAACAAGTAATAGAATGTCAGATTTGACAGTTATCCTTGAGTTTTCTCTTAGCTCTTGTACACACCATATCCCTATCCCAATTTTTTAGTGAATTTCCAGGTGCAGTTGCCTCCCTCCTTCCCAGGCATACTGTATCCAGGCAGGCATCCAACCAGTATAGCTGCTCTTATCCAAGTTCCAATGGGAGCTTGGAAGAAGCCATTGTCAGAGGTCATAGAGAGGCTCAAAGTCTTCAGGGATTCTATCAGGTAGAGTTGTCCTTGAGGGGCCCCTGAGGTACCCAGAATGCCTACTCAATCCCCTTATGCTTGGGTCTCAAAGTTCAACCCGTGCTGGAGAAGCCCTGCCCTGCCCCATGCTCATATCAGGGTTTTCCTTTCTCACTGCTTTGCTTCTGCCAGCCTTTCTTCTCCTGGGGGCAGAGTGAAGGAAGTAAGACTGTTCTAGAACTTGCAGAACGATGTGGTTCTGCAAACTAACTGACTCTTGGTGTTCCTGATGCCTAGTGCTACTCCACTTTCCTGTAGCCCAAGTCATGTATCCTACAGCTACAGTGGATCTATTGTGTCCTTCTATAGATTTGATTGTGGATTTTTAGTCTCCTCCTGGTAAAGGGGGGAGGAGATTGACAGTTGACCCATTTCCTGAAGTCTCTGTGAATTTCCTGATAATTTTTTCTTCCCTAGGTTAGATCCTCTGTAATAATCAGCCCTGGACTCTGGAAATGGAGTCCTATGTCCAGCTGGGAGCAAGCTTACCTCTCCACTGACTATCTTATTGCTTCTGGGCTGGTTATACAATGCGACCCACCTCTAACTCCAGAATCTCAGAAAAAATTTCATCCTTTATTGATAGTAAATATTTTCTGGAAAAAACACGCAAGACCATTGCTTTTATCGAGCTTCTTAAATTCCTAAGCATATGACCTGAGACAAACTGGGACTACAGTTTTCTGAGTTGGCAGGAAGGCTAGTGAGCAAGAGACAATGGCATATGTGAGGGACTCAGGATGCGGTTTGGAGGAACTGTCCTATATGAGAGTTTAAACCTGGAGTAAGGGTTTAAAGCAGAGTCTCAATGATAGCAACCTCTGTTATGGTTATGGCATTAGTTGGTGTCAAGTAAGAGATACTCCGGGGTCTGACTAGACAAGGGTGAAAGGAGGATTGGCTACATGTGGCCAGGCTACAGAAGGCTCATTTATGGGAGCAGGATCCAGGCCCAGGGAGACTGGATGGCTGCAAAGAGATGGAAAACCAGAACTTCAGTCACTAGCTAAGGTTCAGAGCACAGTCAGGCATTCAATGACACCTTTAACATTTTCATAGCATCGGGCAAATGTGTGCCTGATGCTGAAAGCAGCCATGAGCACCAGCCTATATTTTTTCCCCAAACACCTTCTACTGGTGATTTGTCTGCTTTGTCTTCCATTCACGACCATGATACTGCTCCTTCTAAACTATTTACACAGTGTAACTGCCTTCAGCCTTGCCCGATACTACCTTTTACCTGGCTCTACCTTTTGCTTTTTGTCTCTGGATACAATGCTTATCCTAGGGATGTTCTATGTGTCCAAAATCCATTATTTTACCCTATGGTAATGCCCTATTTTACCTAATATTGTGCTCCTTCAGCCTTCCCTGTCTCACTGACCGGCACTACCAACCTCTGTTTTTTCAAGCTAAAAATCTGAAATTTATCATAAACTTCTTTCACCTCTCCATCTACCATACAGATATTTAACTATAGTGGCTATCCCATCCTTATTCCACAATAACTTTGCCTGTGGTAAACATCACCAGTGTTTACCAATATCGAATTCTTCTTTCCCTTCCGGGCATATAAGAGACATACTTCCCATCCCATTTTCAGTTAAGTGCAGCCATATCACTAGTATGGGACAATGAAACATGAATAAAAACTTGCATCTTATTTCTGGGCTAAGGTAGTAAAAAAAAAAAAAACTTTCTCAGTTCTCTTTACCTGAGGCATCTCTCTTCTGTTGTGTTGAATGCAGAGGTTTTATGTTGAGATAGTAGTGTCACCAAGTCAAAGAAGCCTGGCTAACTACATGACTGAGAAATAAGCTTTTGTGAAAAGCCACTGAGATGTGGGGATCATTTGTTGCGATAGCACAATCTACCATATCCTGACTAATACAATGAATGAAGCCTTCTGATTTTACCACCTCATATGCCCCTTCAGTCCGTTTGCTGCTTTAGCTCAGGACCTCAATATCTCCTACTAGAACTATTGGAAAAACTTTAAAAATGTCTCCCTGTCTCCAGGTTGTCATCCCTCAGACTCATTCTCCAAACAGATATCAGAGTGGTCTTTGTGTAACTCAAATTCAACCATGTATTTGGGCTACTCTGTTTCATTGGCTCCCCATCAGTGACATGATGAATAGGCTGGTGACATGACAGGTCTTGTCCCTAGCCAGCCTCATCTCCCATGTCTTTTCTCCCTACATTTTATTACCAGCAATACTTAAGTGTTTGTAATTTCCAGAATAAGCCATGCTTCTCTGCCTTCACTTACGTTATTCCATTTGTCCAAAACATCTTTTTTTTTTTTAATTTTTTTTTAATGTTTTATTTATTTCTAGGAGAGAGAGAGAGACAGCGTGAGCAGGGGAGGGTCAGAGAGAGAGGGAGTCACAGACTGAAACAGGCTCCAGGCTCTGAGCTGGCAGTCAGCACAGAGCCCGACGCGGGGCTCGAACCCACGATCCACGAGATCATGACCTAAGCGAAAGTCAGATGCTTAACCGACTAAGCCACCCAGGTGCCCCTGTCCAAAACATCTTTAAACAGCCTTCATTCTCTTATTTGCCTGGATAACTACTGATTCTTCAAGAGTAGTTTCTAACATCACCTTCGTGCAAAGGGCTGGAGGGAGATTCAGGACCACTGAGACATGTACTTTTCCTTATAACACATTTCAGGATTATGGAATCAGGAATTTACACTCTTTCTCAACAGTCTCTAGGGCCTGTGAGATCCTTGCATTTGACCTTCATGGCTGACAGTCTATATTGCTTGTCATTCTTATACATCACAGTATCCTAATATTAGTTATACTTTGAAAATAGAACAGTCCAGATGTTTGCATGAACATTATCTCTCTGCAATAATAACATATACTGCTGTTCTAAATAAAATATATAGTATACCATGTTTTATCACATTATCTCCTTGACCTTCATAAGAAATCTGTGATGTTGGTATTATTATTTCCATTTCATAGAAGAGATATGTAAGCTGAGAGGTGAGGTAACCTGCCTGCTGTCAAACAGCTGCCAAGGCAGAGGTGGCCTGTGACCAAGTCTCTTGACTTCCCTTTACCAAGTTTGACTGAAGGGCTCCCATTATGCCATCACAGGTACTACAAGGTGCCCAGTTAGTGGGCAACATCTGATTCTCCATCCCTTAGAGACTTCCTGCTGGATTTATTGTCTCTCCTCCATACTCCTACAGCATCACCTACACATCATTGACTATATTATATTGTATCTCCTTATGAGTTTCTCTCCCGGCTTGACTGAGTTACATGATAGATCTTCAGTTGTAGGAAACGCAGGGGTTATGAGATTCAGTGGTGATGTAGACATGCAGGCCTCTACCCTGGACACAGAATTCTGGGATGATGGGCTGTGAAGTAGACTTGAGGATGCAACCCAAGAAATTGATCATTCTAGTTGGTATCCAGGTCTGGCAAGAGTAGGGAGAGGAAGGTCGGACTTCATGCCAAACTTAACAAATGATGAGCCTGAGACAGGGATTATTAACCCAAGCGAGATTGGCTCAAGAATTGAAGGGACATTTCATTGAATTGGGACCATGAAAAGACACCTCTTCAAGAATCTTGGTAAGGTAGAAGCATAGGAAAGATGGTGGAATCTGATATAACTTTCCAAAAAATTGATACTCGTAATAGATTGGGCTTAGGCAGCAACCACACGGTTTGGCTTTCTTGAATGACTACAATAATAAATGCAATAGATTTTCACTGTTCGTGGTACAGAGTTGCTAGGAACACTGATTAGCAAATATAGAACCATTGTTCCTAGGGAAACGGCAGGGTTAGGTTCCTGTGGGCCTGTGGCCACATTTTCATCAACTGATTACTTCATAACTTTGTTTTATGTATGTTTCTGTTTAAAGACAATTCATTTCCTTATTTAATATGTATTATGCATTTATTAACATAGAACTACTAGCCAACAACACTGTAACTTATATCTTAACAAAGTTTATCTAATATGTATAGTTCTCTAAAAGGGGATTCTTGTGATTAGGAAGACTGGAAGGCACTTCAGCACTGCACTTGGGAATCATTTTAAACAGCAAAATCAGCAGTAAAAAGCACAAGTATGTGGGAAATGTGGCACTAAATAGATTACAAAAAGGATTTTTGTTTATAGTATGGGAACTAAACAAGAATAGTGTTACCATGTTCACCTTCAGCTGGGAATGTGTAGGTCAGGTAACTCAAAGTTTTCATTACTCTGCCCACATGCATGAATGACCGTGAAAGCACCATGAGTATTGATTTGGGAGTTACACATAAATTTTAGGAAGTAGGCAACTTCACAAACATAGAACCCACAAATAATGGGAATTCACTGTATTTACAATTTGTTGAACACCTACTACGTGTCATTGAACTAGGTGCTTTGCATATACACACATTGTCAAGCTTATTAGCTTTTCACTCTTCAAATGAGATGACTCAGAGTTAACAATGGTGCATATATCCTTAGATCAATAGGCTAACACCACTGGAAAAAGTAAACCTTTATGTAAGATTAATGTTACACAATTTTTACACTGAGCTTATTGATACATTAATCGGGCTAGAAACTTGGATCCAAAGGCTAGGCTTCTGCTTCTCTTGGAAATTTCTAACTCAGTATTCTGAGCTCTTACAGAATACTCACACTGCACGCTCAGCAACAGGGCTATTGACTGATTATGCTTAACAACCTACAACCTACTAAAGTCTGAAGAGAATCTTTTTTATACGGAAACATGACCAGCAGTTAAGAGCACAATCATCTTTCCAAGAAACATGTGAAGCCAAAAATGGTCAAGTAAACAAATTCAGAGACAAATATGTCTGTCAGGACACTGACTGACTGAGTAGGAACCTGAGAAGTTAGCAAGCTTTAGAACATACCAAGTTTTGAAGCTTCATGCTTGCAAAATCATGGTCTTGGGCAATCTGAGGATCCACAATCTTCCTATCTGCTGCTTGCTTTCCATTCAAGTCAGTCTGGACTCTGTTTCAAACTACATTGTGCTCACTCTTCCTCCTCATCTTTACTTAACACAATGAATCGCTTCTTGGCCTTTTGGCTACGATCAAGTGTATTTAACACGATGGCATTCTCTTCCTAACCAAATCACCCTCAACTGGCAAAGCACCAGTTAGTTTCACATCTTCCATTAGCCTCTTGGACCTCCTCAGCCCTCTCATCTTCCTTGTGTGGGGGAGGATCAGGGCTACCCAAAATCTAGCTCCCTTGTCACTATGTCTGTAAAAGGGACATAATAATGCATGTCTCAGAATTTAAGCAGGGTAGCATGTGCACATGCACATGACAGAGCCAGACACTTAAGTGGATGCTCAAAAACTTTGGTGATTCTGAATCTGAATTCTGTTCTTCACCTTGGTTCATATAAATTAACTTTTTATTACCCCTTCTGAGACAACTTTTATGGAGAAAAGGAGAATACCGTAAGAGACAAGGCAATAGCAAGAACATGCTTTGGGGGAGTGATTTCCAGATTCTTAACTTTATGGATGAGTGCAAGAATTTGGGGAACTGATACCATATTGCCTAATAGTTCCTGTTTTTCTAAAATCTCCCTAATAACATTTTTACCTTATACAATAATTTTTACAAAATAAACACATTTTGAAGGGGAAAAGCAAGAAGAACATAATGTTAGGAGTTTTGAAAATGAATAGGGGCATCTGGATGGCTCAGTCAGTTGAGCATCCAACTTCCACTCAGGTCATGATCTCACGGTGCATGAGTTCGGGCCACGCATTGGGCTCTGTGTGGACAGCTTAGAGCCTGGAGCCTGCTTCGGATTCTCTGTGTATGTCTCCTCTGCCCCTCCCCTGTTTGCACTCTGCCTTTCTCTCTCTCTCAAAAATAAATAAACATTAAAAAAAAAAAGAAGTTCTGAAAATGAATAAATTCAGCTTCAGGAGTATGAACAGACACTTCTCCAAAGAAGACATCCAGATGGCCAACAAACATATGAAACGATGCTCAGCATCCCTCATCATCAGGGAAATACAAATCAAAACGACACTGAGATACCACCTCACACCAGTCAGAGTGGCTAAAATGAGCAAATCAGAGAACTAAATGCTGGCGAGGATGTGGAGAAACGGGCACCCTCCTACACTGTTGGTGGGAATGTAAACTGGTACAGCCCCTCTGGAAAACAGTGTGGAGGTTCCTCAAAAAATTAACAATAGAACTCCCCTATGACCCAGCAATAGCACTGCTAGGAGTTTACCCAAGGGATATAGAAATGCTGAGGCATAGGAGCACATGGACCCCAATGTTCATAGCAGCACTCTCAACAATAGCCAAAGCATGGAAAGAGCCTAAGTGTCCATCAACGGACGAATGGATCAAGAAGATGTGGTTTATCTATATCATGGAATACTACATGGCAATGAGAAACAATGAAATCTGGCCATGTGTAGCAACATGGATGGACCTTGAGGGTGTTATGCTGAGTGAAATAAGTCAGGCAGAGAAGGACAAATATCATATGGTTGCACGTATAGGAGGATTAGGAGGAACTTAACAGAGGACCA